>NC_084735.1:43180870-43428370 GCF_033978785.1 Entelurus aequoreus | reverse complement strand
TAAACATAAAATGTAGTGTAAATAATTACATTAGTTTTATGAAGTTATGTAATAATAATGTAAAGCATTTACCTTAGAAAGTGGACTTCCTCGATACGTCCTTCCATATTGTCATGGGTAAATGTTTAGATATTAAAGGGGAACTGCACGTTTTTTGGAGTTTTGCCTATCGTTCATAGTTATTATAAGAGACATGACGATTTAACATTTTTTTTTTTTTAATGCATTCTCAATATTAAATAAATGTGAGCAAAAGACAACTTACAATGGAGTCTATGGTAGCTGCTCTATTCTGCCTATAGAGCCCTTAAAATAAACATCCAAACACCGCCATTGAGGTTGTATGTACAGTACATAATGTAAGTATATATGTAATGTCGTAACGAGCACATTTATAATAACATTTAATATTTACGTATTTAGATCATTTTAAGCATACGCGGCGCACTAATTTCAAAAACGCATTACGTTTGCCTTTTTTTTGTTCATCACTGATTACTATTCATTGCAGACTTTATGAGAGCCAACAAACTTAATAAAACATAACTTACTGTACAATGTCTGCTGTCATTAGGATGCTGACTGCTAAGATGTTCATATATTCCCATTTAGATGAAGAATGTCTCATAATCCTCGCAAAGAAGGTGGGGGGACTTAGCGTCTTTTCTAGTTTTTCTCGCCATTTACGGGTCCTAAATGGCTGTCAAAGTGTACCAACTTGTCGAAGTACGTCCTCAGCCATCTACTTTCTAGGTGAGAGGCATGATTTATGATCTACAATAAACTTCCAGGGAGCAAGGAAGTGAGGAAACACCTCGCCAGTGAATCATGTCGAAATTGTACACAGAGTTAGTGCTTTTGATAACAATATCACTAATACTTGGTTAATATTCAATTCACCAAATGTAAATTGAGTATTGTTGAATGGTGATTTTTATTGGATTTTATGGGCAGAATAGAGGACCTCCCATTGACTCCGTTGTATGTGGACTTTTATTTAGGTTTACTTAATATTTAGAATGCTTAAAAAACAATCAATGTGTCATGTCTTTCATAATGATTGTGAATGATAGGCAAAATTCCAAAAAAGTACAGTTCACCTTTAACATTATTGGCTAGTATAACACTCATACTGCTATAGTGCAAACTAGCAGTGATACGCTCGAATTGCTTCACCAAATTGGCACAACACTCTGTCATGTTTTTTATTTTGTATTTTTTTATTTCAATGAATATCTTCCACTTCCTTTCAGCACTCATGTTCTTCTTTCCCATGGTTGTAAAACAAAGTTTTTTAGACAACTACCAGTAAGCTAATGCTAGCGAGTAAGACCAGATGTTTTTGGCGGATCTTACGAGATTTACTGTGACTTTTGCTACACCAATTTTTGCCTGTAACTTGAAGCATAACAATTCACCGAGAAACGTCTATTATTTCAAAACCCTCTTGTGTTGGGGCAGTCTTAAAGGGGATCTGCACTTTTTTTTAAATTTTGCCTATTGTTCACAATCATTATGAAAGACATGACGGATGGATTTTTTTTAATGGGTTCTAAATATTAAATACATTCCATCAAAAGTCCACTTACAATGGAGCCTATGGCAGCCGTTCAATTCTGCCTATAAAGCCCCTTAAAAACATCTAAACACCTCCATTAGTGTTTTATACACACTAGTGTTTTATATACATATATATATGTAATGTAGTTACGGGAACATTACTAATAACATTTAATATTTCTACTCACTGCAGACTTTATGAGAGCCAACAAAACATCACTAATTGTACAATGTCTGTTGTCATTAGGATGCCGACTGCTGGGATGTTCATATATTCCCGTTAAGATAAAGAATGACTCATAATCCTCGCAGAGAAATAGGGGGGAACAAGCGCTTTTTGTGTCGTTCTCGCTAGTTCCAGGTCCTAAAGGACCTCGCTGCTATAAATAGTTTGTCTGCGTTAGCGTTTATAATAACAATATCACGAATACTTGGTCAATGTTGAAGTCAGGAAACGTAAATGGACTATTGTTGGTGCTTTTTGAACGGTTATTTATTTGATTTATTGGACGGAATAGTGGAGCTCCCGTTGGCTGGGCTATGACTTTTATTTACATGTATTTAATATTAAGAATGCATTAAAAAAAAAAATCCATCGGTCGTCATGTCTTACATAATGATTGTGAACGATTGGCAAAATTCCCAAAAAAGTGCAGTTCCTCTTTAATTTGAGGTACCACTGTATTCCAATATTTAACAACAGGAAGGAATTGTCAGAAAAGGACTTGGAAACACATCTGCTGTATCACGTAAACTGATTTAAGGTCAAACATTCCATGCGGACACCACAATTCCAACAGTGTTTTCATTTAGAAAAAGATGATTATTGTTCATGTAAACATAGCCATTGTTGATTTGCATTTTTTCTTATTCCAGTCCTTATTCCTGGTATTACTGTCTATTAAAAACATGACTTTCATACACTTTATTTTACAATCAATATTTGATTCATATTATAGTGTGAATGTCTAGTACCGGTAGATTGTGACATGAACTATCTTGACCGACTACGTCTGACGCTTTTTCCTGTTTGAGCTGTCGAACACTTTAGTTTGAACCACATTATAATCAGGCCCCTGAATCTCTGTATTTCTACTGCTGTTCAAATCACAATAGAGCAGCAGTAGCAGTATATCTACAAATATTTCCAACTAATAAACAAGAGCAATTGCGCAAAGGCTTGGTCTTTAAGCAACAACTACTGCATGTCTGATCGCATTATCCAGACTAGTGAAATTACTCTTTACATATATAATGAGCATGGAAAAAATAGTCAAAATGTATTTTTGCTGAGCGCCCGGTTCCACCCTATACTGCTCACGAGTGGATAAAACTAAAACAATGAGAGACGTCACAAATGAGATGATCGTCACAAATCGACATCTCTGTCAATGGAAACCAAGAAGTGAGGAAGTAGGTGCACGATGCACAGAATTAAATTTGAATCCACGCAACCTCACAAAATCCTGTAATTTTGAAGTTTACTTTGCATGACGCGCACATTTGATGTATTTTCAGTAGTTATGTTGCTGTTGTCGTTTCGCACTGAGGAAGTTAAAGTGGACCTATGATGATTTTAATCTACAATTTATAACACTTCCTTGTGGTCTAGAGAGACCATGTGTATTGAATATGCTTTGGTGTGAATTGTGGGTACATTTTGCTCCACTGTCACTTTTATAACCCTTTATTTAAGTCTGTCTGCAAGATCTTCATTTGTGGAAGCGTTCCCCGATTGCAAATGAAACCACGCCCCACCCTATCTGCGAGTATCATAATTTATCTTTTTAAAATGTACACTGTTCGATGTACATCATGAAGTCTTCACCGCTTTTGTTTTACAGACATAGTCAAAAATCAACCTTACAGATTCACCCGGTCACAACGTTAGGTACAGCTGCCTGAGAGCTTGACTTTATGTCCAAATAAACATGTCCACCTTGCCAGACTGAAAAACCCAGCTAACAGAGGCGTACAAAACTGCGTGCAAGCTCACGCCTAAATGCATGAATTTTATGTTTTGCCACTTTAGCACTGTTTAACACGAGTATACAACAATGTAAGAACATTTAAAAGTCAAAAAAGATTAAAAGTATCATAGGTCCGCTCTAACTTTACTATACCACACGTAGACACAAACAGACTGGATTTTCATACAAAAGGCCCTTTGGGTCTCACATTTTACGTCGACAAAAGCAGCCAATGTCAACATAAGCGGGCACTTTTTAGTCATAAAAATAACACGGTGGACTGGGACTTGATGATTTGGTTGACATAGATGGCTTGTTGACATAAGCCAACCTAACTGTTTTTACACAGACACATTATCAAACCTACTACATTGCAAGAGTGGCGTTTTAAATTGCTTCTCATACATAAGAGCTCTATGCCTTATTACGGATCTGAGCAATGTCGCTGTGCTAAAATGGCTAGCATCGATGCTAATGATTAAACATCACCGCAAATAAGGCTTTTTCTGCACACAAAAAATACAGACCATAGTTAATTCTGTTTCTTCTATCTTCTTGTTTTCCTTTAAGAAAACCATTGCACCAATGTTAGATAACATCTTGAAGAAAGTGAAAACCCAGACACAGCCTGCTGGCATTTTTCAAAGCTCATTCTTTTTGTTTTCACTTGCTTCATGCTCTTTGGCACAATGCTTCTCAGGTACAAACATTTGGCATTGAATCTATGAGCAAAACACTCTCTTCTAGCTATAATTAGCACACAAAATGTCCTTACGGCTAAAAACACACTTAAGGATGTCCGCATAGAGACTTCAACATTATTAATGATTATTATTATTATTATTATTATTATTATTATTATTACAATGTGAATATGATCGTGATGAACCTGATGGTCAAAGCTTTTTTTCCATCTTGGTTGAAAGTGTCTGTGCACGCACCAATCTGTTATATTCCTGTCTGCGTTTTTAGTGGGGGGTTTTTAACGTCCCATCCTCCTTACACTAATGTACCTGAAACTCTACAGAAAAACAGTGGTTGAATATTAGAGGTGTCTATTTTTTGAAAATATACACAATAATAGCAAATAGCTCGCCATGTGCACCTTTTCAAAGTCAAACATTACATACTTATAGTTTTGTGTTCCAGCCCATGTTAAGTGTTTGGAGAATCACAGTGAGTTGGGAGACTGGATCAGTAAGAGCAGCATGGCATTACTCCAGCCCTTCAGAGAGTTTTGTAATCAGGCGTCAAAAGGCAGCACACACCTCTCCCATCCTTCATTCATACCTTTTGTCCATCTGTGTCACAGCAGTGTTTGACATGAAGCAATATAAACACCTTTTACATTCACAATGGCACTCAGAGTGGGTTTTTTCTTGTTTTTGTTTCGTATTCCAAAATAAGACCTTGGAAAACCCAAGCCACTGGTGGGAAGGTTCTTTCCTTTTGGATGTTGTACCTCGGTCTCAGCATGAGCTTGTTAGAAGCTCACCAGGGCATAGACCATGCTGTATCAGCAAAAGAAGAATGGACACAAATAGATGGTTAATCTACTTTACCACAATAATGAAACTGGATTAAGACTGCATTTACACTGCATGGTCCAAGTCACTCAATACAGATATCTTTCTGGTGGCTTTGCGTGCGTTTATTTAGTCAACTATTTGAGTACTCCAAAGACCTGTTACAGTCCACTTCCACCAGCACTTATTTAGATTTTGGACAGTGTGTTCTCTAATAATGTCTGTGAAGAAGAAAATGACTACTGTCTTGATTATAAGTGGGATATACTATTAGATAATAAACTAATTTGCTTCATTACCTGTTGCACAAAGCTTTATTTATTTGTTAATTATTATATTATTATTTATTTATTAATTGTCCTGTCAAGCTTCTCAATCACCCTCTGCCTTAGTCTTTAATTGACATCACGGCAACAGTGGTGGCTGTAATATCTTCCTCAAAGTGTAGTTTTGAGGGATGAGATTTTACGAGAATTCCTGTTCAAATTAGATTTACAGCCCCGAAATCTTGTTTTCATTTCGATGCCCTCCACCGTTTGACCAATTAGAAAGTCTGTGAGTGTGTCACATCCAGGTTGCCTGTTACGCACCGCCCTCTTCGTCTGACTACTGCCACTGGTAAAGTTACTAAACACGTCAGACATTCGTAAATCTAAAAGGCCTCGTTACCATTCTCAATTTATTCATGACAAAGCCAGGAACAAAACGAGGATTTGTATCGGGGATGCCTTTGAAAGATTGAGACAGTTGAAGGCGGAGAAGATTTTTTCATCTGATGCCAAACTTGCTAATTTCCTCCTAGATAGGTAAGTAAAGCATTTACAATTTCTTATTACTTTTAATAAATGGAAATGGACATTTAGTGTGTAAACTATATTGTCCAATACAGTCTATGACCTTGTCTAACAAAACTAGTATGTTCGTGCAACGAATGCTTAGCATGCTAGCCCGGTCAATGACACATCGACATATAGGGGGAAATATATGCCCGTTAGCCTGTATGTTGATATGCCTTGGCTTGCCATCAAAGTAGGCCTATGCGATATATAATATATATTATTATATATAATATATTTCGATGGTGGTCCGTGCGGTCAAACTAGACATTTTAGCAGGTTAATGCCAACAATCTGTCCTGACTCCCGACTAAAATATTGCTGCGTAACTTTACAAATACATTTGGCTAATCAACATCAGTAAAATGTGGCAGAATTACTTGCTAAACCATCTTGCAAGAAGCATAAATGAGAGAAACCTACAGCGTAGGACTTGTCGATTGCCATTTGAAGTTCCTTGGAGTAGGATTCAGATTCGGCTGCGTATCTGGCAGCCTCAGTCATAGAAAGTGGAAGGGGACTACATAATTTTGACCGTGATTGCAGTACCATATCTGGCCACATTACTACATATGGCACCTTTAATGGAAATACACTACTCAGCCTCCCTGAGACAGTTTACGCCAAGGCACTGTAAAGGAGGTCCGGCCAATAGTCGAACCTCAGATTCAAGAGGAGCAATGTGGATTCCGTCCTGGTCGTGGAACAACTGACCAGCTCTTTACTCTTGCGGGAATCCTGGAGAAGACCTGGGAGTATGCCTATCCAGTCTACATGTACTTTGTGGATTTGGAGAAGGCGTATGACTGGGTCCCCCGGGAGATCTTGTGGGAGGTGCTGAGGGAGTACGGAGTGAGGGGAACCCTGCTGAGGGCCATCCAATCTCTGTACAACCAAAGCGAGAGTTGTGTCCGGGTGCTTGGATGTAAGTCGGATCCGTTTCCAGTGGGGGTTGGTTCCCGCCAGGGCTGCGCTCTGTCACCTATGCTGTTTGTGATTTTCATGGACAGGATTTCTAGGCAGAGTCGTGACCATGGCGTAGAGGGTATACGTCTCGGGGGGCTAAAGGTTGCGTCACTGCTGTTTGCAGATGATGTGGTCCTGATGGCACCTTCGGTTCGTGACCTTCAGCTCTCACTGGATCGGTTCGCAGCCGAGTGTTCAGCAGCTGGAATGAGGATCAGCATCTCCAAATCTGAGGCTATGGTTCTCAGCAGGAAACCGATGGTTTGTACAGTCCAGGTAGAGAACGAGACTCTGTCCCAGGTGGAGGAGTTTAAGTATCTCGGGGTCTTGTTCATGAGTGAGGGAAAATGGAGAAGGAAATCAGCCGTAGAATCGGAGCAGCTGGGGCAGTATTGAAGTCTCTCTGCCGCACAGTTGTGACGAAACGAGAGCTGAGCCAGAAGGCAAAGCTCTCGGTCTACCGAGCTATCTACATTCATACTCTCACCCATGGTCATGAAGTGTGGGTCATGACCGAAAGAATAAGATCGCGGATACAAGCGGCCGAAATGAGTTTCCTCAGAAGGGTGGCTGGCATCTCCCTTAGAGATAGGGTGAGAAGTTCAGTCACCCGAGAGAGACTCGGAGTAGAGCCACTGCCTCTTTCGCTTGGAAAGGAACCAGCTTAGGTGGTTCGGGCATCTCGTGCGGATGCCTCACGAGCGTCTCCCTAGGGAGGTCCTCGTTGCATGTCCCACTGGGAGGAGACCCCGCGGCAGGCCAAGGACCAGGGGGGATTACATCTCCTCTCTGGCCTGGGAACGCTTCGGGATTACCCAGGAGGAAGTTGCTAATGTTGCTCTGGGGAGGGAAGTCTGGGGGTCTCTGCTGGAGCTGTTGTCCCTGCGACCCGATTCCGGATAAGCGGTTGAAGATGGATGGATGGATAATGGAAAAACCTACAACTTTGTCGGAATTTTAGAAATATCGCTTTTATTTTGCGAAAACTTGTAATGGAAACACTGCTACGGACAGATAAAATGTCATGTGTATTAAAACACATGTAGACTTGATAGTACAGGCAAAGCTGATCTACTAAGCTTGATGTCTGAGGATTGGGTCTTTTAAGTGAGCAAGAAGCGCTATCAGTTTAACGTGTTTGTCTTCAAGAATATGTAAAATATATGTTGATCATTAGAACACCCACAATACTTGATGGAGAAAATACAAGAATAATTATTTGCACAAGCAGTGTGATTTATCAAGGCAAAACTGTTTCACGGCCACTGTTTTGCATCTGTGAGAAAGAGTTTATTGCACTGCAGCTGCGTCCTGCGTATGCTTGTCCACATATATGGAATGTCAAAAATAAAAAATATTAGATATATAGTCTATTCAGCAATATCATTTGATAATTGTATAGCTGCTGGATGACTTAAGGAACTGATTAAATAAATTAAATGCATGTGTTTTTTATGACGTTTTTTTCATATATATGAGAAAAACATTCCTTGTGGTTGAAACATTCTAGTGTACACTCGCGGTCAGTGCCAGGGTCTTCCTTCAGCACGGTAAAAAAGTGGGTTTCGTTGTAGATGCAATGCAGAAATGCTTCTAAAATGTTGCATGTTCTAAACTGGACTGTCTCCCACATACAACACTGTCTTTTCAACCATTCCTAAAAGACTGCAATTTAGCCTCCAACTAATAACAGGACCAGAATGCCATTTGTTTACAACTGAATGGAATCCTAAAGTGGGGGATTCCGACTATTTTAGACGGTGTCAAGACTTGGTCCTTGGGGTTTGTTTTTCCGTAAGGCAACGGAAAATTGGCGCGGGCAAGACGTGAGTGTGAGTACATGTTTAATATTTAAACTCAAAAAGCTCAAAAAGGTATAAACAAAAGGCGCTCACAGCGGAGGTAAAACAACTTGGCTATGAAAACAAAAGGCGCGCACATAGGCGGAAAACTATGAACAAGAAACAAAAACTTACTTGGCATGGAACTGTGAACATGACATGAAGAAGAGTGATCATAAAGTGTGCAGAGCATAAATGTGATGTCGCCAGGCTGACCAACAGAAAATGAAAAGCTTAAATAACACAGACATGATTAACAACAGGTGCGTGACTCAAAACGTGAAACAGGCGCGTGACATGACAGGTGAAAACTAATGGGTTGCTATGGAAACAAAACAAGGGAGTGAACAACCAGGAACTAAGAAAGTGTCCAAAAAACAAACAGCACATGGCCAAACAAAAACATGATCAACACAGACATGACAGAACCCCCCCTTACGGACAGATCCCAGATGTCCAGAAACAAAAAAATGAGTCATGGGAGGGCGGGAGGGGGACATGACGGTGGGTCGCCAGACCAAGTGGCCCCGAATCCACCGAGGCATAGTCATGTGGCGGCGGCGAGTGGAACGCCGCTGCAGCAGGCAAGGTGGGCGACCCGGGAAGGGCTACATCCGTGGCCGACGAGGAGGTGGGCGCACTTGGCGTGGCGGACGACCAGGTAGCGGCCATATACGTGGCCGACGAGAAAGCAGGCGCGTCGTCGTTGTGGCAGGCGTGGAAGCAGCAGATGACGCAGGTGCAGGTGCAGCAGACGAAGCAAACGGCGAAGCGTGGCGTGGCGCGTCGGGCGGCGAAGCTTGGCATGGCGGGTCTTGGTCTTGGCATGGCGGGTCTTGGTCTTGGCATGGCGGGTCTTGGTCTTGGCATGGCAGGTCTTGGTCTTGGCATGGCGGGTCTTGGCCGCATGGCGGGTCTTGGTCTTGGCATGGCGGTGCTTGGTCTTGGCATGACGGTGCTTAGTCTTGGCATGACGGTGCTTGGTCTTGGCATGGCGGTGCTTGGTCTTGGCTTGGCGGGGCCTGGCTTGGCGGTGCCTGGCTTGGCGGCGTGGAGCTGCTACGGGCGGCACTTGGCGGCGTGGAGCTTCTACTAGCAGCACTGGAGCTTGGCGTGGAGCTGCTACTGGCAGCACTGGAGCTTAGCGTGGAGCTGCTACTGGCAGCACTGGAGCTTGGCGTGGAGCTGCTACTGGCAGCACTGGAGCTTGGCATGGAGCTGCTACTAGCCTTGGACTTGGTGCTGGTGGAGGTGGCCTAGCTGGGGGTTGCGGCCTGGCAGGCCGAAAAACTGGTGGTGGCGGTCGTGCTGGAGGCTGTGGCTTGGCATGGTGATGCTGAGCCACCCCACCTGAAAAGTTCCCAGCCCTAGCCCCCCCCCCCTCAAGGAGCCGATACCAGACGCGCTCCCCACGGTCTGGAACTGTTTCTTTGGGTGGGTGGAGGGTGGTCAGGAGGAGGGCAGAATCCTCCCCTTTAAATTGTCCAAAAAGTCTTTTTTCTACCTGGGCTTTTGTGGGCGGAAAAAAAAATTGTGACTTGGGCGTGGCTTGAGTCCTGGGGGGCGGGGCATGGAATTTGGGTTGCTTGGATTGACAGGATCTAATTTTCAAAAACATGTCTTGATAATGTTGAATCTTGGTCTTGAAGTCTCTTGGGGGCGGCTGACAAAAAAAAGAGTTCAGACAAAAAAAATCTTGAGCTGTGATGTCATCCTGGAAATGCCGGGCAGGCTGCGGCCCATTTCCGCCCGGATGGGGGGCAGCTTGCGGGAACGCCGCGTGCTGTCCTCTCGCCTTCCCTGACATGCTCGGTCTGGAGCGGCGCTTCCGGGACTGCGGTGACGCAGCGCCGTCCTGGGACCAAATGGAGTCTCTGTGCTCCAAGGAGGAGTAGGGCAGCAATTCCTCCTCCATGGCGCAGAGGACCTCCCACGCTGCCTCGTCCAAAACTTCCGTGCGGAAAAACTGTTAAGCTGGCGACGTACTGTCAAGACTTGGTCCTTGGGGTTTGTTTTTCCGGAAGGCAACGGAAAATTGGCGCGGGCACGACGTGAGTGTGAGTACATGTTTAATATTTAAACTCAAAAAGCTCAAAAAGGTATAAACAAAAGGCGCTCACAGCGGAGGTAAAACAACTTGGCTATGAAAACAAAAGGCGCGCACAAAGGCGGAAAACTATGAACAAGAAACAAAAACTTACTTGGCATGGAACTGTGAACATGACATGAAGAAGAGTGATCATAAAGTGTGCAGAGCATAAATGTGATGTTGCCAGGCTGACCAACAGAAAATGAAAAGCTTAAATAACACAGACATGATTAACAACAGGTGCGTGACTCAAAACGTGAAACAGGTGCGTGACATGACAGGTGAAAACTAATGGGTTGCTATGGAAACAAAACAAGGGAGTGAACAAGCTGCTAACAAAGAGACAAAAGCGAAAGTGATCGACACGTCGCTAAGTGTGCGTGTAAAGTGTTGTGTGCGTGTGAAAATGTGCAAAGTAGAAATGCTGAGAGTGTTGGTGAAGCAGCGACTAACTGCTGCCGTCGTAAAAATATTTGTAGTTTTCGAATGAACGATAGCAGAATACGAGGAGGAACTTTCTAGAACAAAAGAGGAGAACGAGCGACAATGTCAACTACTGGACACTCTTTTCAACAAACATCAAGTTGTGTCAGCTACCATCTTTCTATGCCACATCATTGTGGAATGCGCTCCCAACAGGCATAAAAGAAAGGACATCTCTATCCTCCTTCAAAACCGCAATAAAAGTTCACCTCCAGGCAGCTACAACCCTAAACTAACACCTTCCCCGGATTGCTAATAATCAAATGTAAACAATCAAATGCAGATACTTTTTATTATGCCTTCTGATCTCTCTCTCTCTCTCTCTCTCTCTCTCTCTCTCTCTCTCTCTCTCTCTCTCTCTCTCTCTCTCTCTCTTTCTATGTCCACTACTTGCTGTCCATATCCTACCCCCCCCCTCCACACCCCTGATTGTAAATAATGTAAATAATTCAATGTGATTATCTTGTGTGATGACTGTATTATGATGATAGTATATCTGATAGTATATATCTGTATCATGAATCAATTTAAGTGGACCCCGACTTAAACAAGTTGAAAAACTTATTCGGGTGTTACCATTTAGTGGTCAATTGTACGGAATATGTACTTCACTGTGCAACCTACCAATAAAAGTCTCAATCAATCAATCAATCAAACAACCAGGAACTAAGAAAGTGTCCAAAAAACAAACAGCACATGGCCAAACAAAAATATGATCAACACAGACATGACAGACGGGTAGTAGTCGATCCACAGCAATGGTTCTGCCACACAATACATCAATGCTAACAAGGGGAAATTACACTTCGACTCACGTTGGCTTTGACAGTAGGATTGCTCGTTTGCATCAAAAAAGTTGTTTTTCTCACTATGATAGGGTGAAACCATCCTTGCCCAGGCACAACCTCCTGGTTTTGGAGTATAAATGTTTGGGGTTTTGGCACCAGACGCTAGACTAGATCTGACCAATCTAAGTCTATAAGCATGAACTGATGAAGCCTACTCGGATGAGAGGCGAAACGTCTTCTTAGACCAACCAAAACAGTCCAGTTGCGATCGATTTAATGCCCTGAGATTACAATGACCTGGATGAATGGGAACATTCCTAACCATGTTTCAAAACACAGCAAAACGTCACATGAATGTGCAGTAAATCAGTGTCTCCATTGTGAAAGGCGTGTAGTACGTGCAAAAATACCTCATTTAAATAGGGCGGTCTGTACCAGTTATCAATTGTACTAGCAGTCATAGTAGATCACACGCAACATGCCCACCATTAGTACCGTATTTTCCGCACTATAAGGCGCACCGGATTCTAAGGTGCACCTTCAATAAATGGCCTATTTTAAAACTTTGTTCATATATAAGGCGCACCGCATTATAAGGCGCATAGAATAGACGCTACAGTAGAGGCTGGGGTTACGTTATGCTTCCTGTAGTTGCGAGACCTGTTGTGGCTCAATATTGGCCCATATATAAGGCGCACCGGATTATAAGGCGCACTGTCAGCTTTTGAGAAAATTGGAGGTTTTTAGGTGCGCCTTATAGTACGGAAAATACGGTACATGCGATTTTATAGTTTGTACATGTTGTTTAGAGCGTTGTACTTGGATCTTAGTAGCTCAGGCCCATATTGTATAGATATAAAAGGACAATGGATGCTATTTTGCTTTTGTGCTAATTCCGGCATATTTATGTTTGAGTTGTTTTAATATGTACTGTCCTAATTCAAATACATACATAAAAAACACAATACAAAGTATTCTTAGCTCCAGCTCTTCTTTTCAACAATGTATACTAGTGTCATATCTACACACACTGCATGAATTTAGAGATGGAATCTATCATTTCTCTGTGTCTCTGGGACTGCTTATAATAGACTGTGACTTTGGACAACAACTCTATTAGATTAATTTGGTGTGTTTTTTGTCCTATCACATCAAGGTTTTGAGGTAACATTAGTATTTTATTGAATCTAACACTATCTCTGTACTGTTTAGTAAATAAAAGTTCAGTAAAATACAATATACAGTCGTGGTCCAAAGTTTGCATACACCTGTAAAGAACATAATGTCATGGCTGTCTTGAGTTTCCAATAATTTCTACAACTCTTATTTTTTTGTGATGGAGTGATTGCAGCACATGCTTGTTTGTCACAAAAAACATTCATGAAGTTTGGTTCTTTTATGAATTTATTATGGCTTTACTGAAAATGTGACCAAATTTGCTGGGTCAAAAGTATACATAAAGCAATGTTTTATATTTGGTTACAAGTCCCTTGGCAAGTTTCACTGCAATAATGCACTTATAGGTAGCCATACATAAGCTTCTGGCAAACTTGTGGGTGGCTACTAAGAGCAATGGGTATTGTGGCTAAACAACTCATTTTTAGTTTCATCTGACCACAGAACGTTCCTCCAGAAGGTCTTATCTTTGTCCATTTGATGTCAGATTAAACAAAAATTGAGCTGTGTGGCCACAATACCCAGCAATATGTTTGGAGGAGAAAAGGTGAGGCCTTTAATCCCAGGAACACCATGCCTACCGTCAAGTATCGTGGTGGTAGTATTATACTCTGGGCCTGTTTTGCTGCCAATGAGACTGGTGCTTTACAGAGAGTAAATGGGACAATGAAAAAGGAGGATTACCTCCAAATTCTTCAGGACAACCTAAAATTATCAGCCCGGAGGTTGGGTCTTGGGCGCAGTTGGGTGTTCCAACAGGACAATGACCCCAAACACACGCCAAAAGTGGTAAAGGAATGGCTAAATCAGGCTAGAATTAATGTTTTGGAATGGCCTTCCCAAAGTCCTGATTTAAACATGTGGACAATGCTGAAGAAACAAGTCCATGTCAGAAAACCAACAAATATAGCTGAACTGCACCAATTTTGTGAAGAGGAGTGGTCAAAAATTCAACCAGAAACTTGCCAGAAGCTTGTGGATGGCTACCAAAAGCACCTTATTGCCGTGAAACTTGCCAAGGGACATGTAACCAAATATTAACATTGCTGTATGTATACTTTTGACCCAGCAGATTTGGTCACATTTTCAGTAGACCCATAATAAATTCATAAAAGAACCAAACTTCATGAATGTTTTTTGTGACCAACAAGTATGTGCTCCAATCACTCTATCACAAAAAAATAAGAGTTGTAGAAACTATCGGAAACTCAAGACAGCCATGACATTATGTTCTTCACAAGTGTATGTAAACTTTTGACCACGACTGTAGGTCCTGACAGCAAATATAATCGGGTATAAACACTATTTGGAAACGGGCATAAGACCTGCAGTGTAAATGCAGCCTCCAAGATTGTACAGTTAAACATACCTGTAGAGATAATAGAAGAAAGAGAGCAGATAAAAGCCCAGCTTACACCAGGACTCCTTCTGGCAGTAGTTGAGGATGTCGGCGTTCATCACACTTACAGGATCATACATGACCTCTGACCCATCTGCCGGTCTATGAAAAAACCTAAAAAGACAGAAATAGAATAGCCTTGAAAATAACTTTTTAAGACATCTGTTTGGGGAGCGTGTTGAACCGTACCTCCACAGATGGTAGAAGAGAAGCGGGATATTTAGGCCAAGTGTGACCCACTCTCCAGCACACATGAACATGAGGCAAAAGAGCCCATGGATTGAATACTCTGGTACCACCAACTAAACACAACACACAGATGTTTAAGCCTTTAAATCACAACTTTGGTTTTTTTTATTGGATGGTACAGAGAATATAAACAATAGCATTGTCATGGCGAGACACCAATGCTGTTGCATTCTGATCAACATGTAAAACACTTCATGGATTGTTGCTTGCTATTGTGCCATTCATAATAAAATTAAGCAATGTAAACATGGGAAAAGAGTAGGATTGAGGCACAATATTGCTAGCCTGCATGGATGGTATCGCCTTTTGTGTTTGGAGTACACAGAGTACTGTACTTACTGTATTTATACTGCATTGTCTGCTATTTTGAGTCTGCCTGTTATGGAGAGACATTTATTAAATAAGGTTTAAAATAGTTGATATTTGGTGCATAATTCACTTTCCTTTCAGCACTGATCAGTAGACTTTACATAAAGTGATTTAAAACACACTTTGTTCAGATTTGGCACAATTTAAGTGTTTTGTCTGGATGCTGACATTTTCTTTTGTTCGTCTGCATTGGCCAGGTGGTGTTCTGTCAGCTTTTTATAGACATTTTTTTTGCTCTAAACAGCCGCCTCTGTTCAAAATGCCAACACAATAGTTAATAGTTCTACACTAAGTGGAGCCGTTGGTTTATTTCTGATTTTATTTCTCTCTTATCCTACAGGTTGCAAATACAGAAGTCAGCAAATGTAACTATTACTCTAATAAAACAATGAGCATGTCCTGACTCTCCGTGAAAGTTTTGGACATATGTAGATTTTCCTGTGCTTGGGGTTATTTCCGTTTGAGCGCTCTTATTGTCTTGTTTTTACTTCCTGTGTGTTTTCATTTCCTGGCTATCTCACCTGACCCTGATTGTAATCAGGTTGCTTCTTTGCTTCTTTCTGTGGGCTGGATCATTGTTTTATGGCTACGCTACTTTGTTACCTGCCCTCTCCTGTCTCTGCATCCTGGGGTCACGTTGTCAGCTCATGACAGAGCCCTCATAGTGTGTAGTGTTGCAAATTCAACGTTCAACAAATTATTTATTGTATCTTTTCAATAATTATTTTAGTATTATTTGAATACTGTATGTATTATATTTCAAATAACTGTCCCTAATTTACTTGTTTATGTATACATACATGTAGAACATATTTTGCTTGTTGGAAAAGGACTTTTAAATACACTTTACTTGCCAAAGACTCAAAATGGCCTCCTCTGTGCTGGGCAGATGTTAGACATATTTTATAGGATCACAATATGAGCACGTCCAAGTTGTAATTTAGCGTGCGGGCGGGCTGCATGCGGTGAAAGTGGCCTGTGGTGATGTCTCTGAGTGAAGTGGAGTGCGACATGGCTCTCCCAATAGAGGTAGAGACAAATGAAGCCCCCATGGTGTCAGTATCGAGCAGCTGCAGGGGAAAAGCAGACAATTACTCACTCTGCGTAGAAGGTTGCAGATTCGCTCGATATTGACAATCCTTTCCCTCTGCAGATTGGACACAAAGACAGTCTTTTTTTAGATTCCTTTACAACATAACGTAATGGCTCTTTTTAGGGTTAGAAACATTCCAACGCATATACGTAGATGCAAATATTAGAAACTCTTCTCAGTATGATGTAACTTTATATTTGTATATTGGTAGATGTTTTGAATTGTGTTATATTGTATTGGGCAGGTATTCCCAAAATGTCAAATGTGAGGAATTTCCTACATCCACTTGGGTGTAATAATAGATGATAAAATGAACTGGAAATCTCATGTAAAAAAATATACAACATAAAGTAGCAAGAAACACATCTATAATGAATAAAGCAAAACATGTTCTAGACCAAAAATCACTTCATATTCTCTACTACTCGCTAGTGTTACCATATCTGAGTTATTGTGTTGAAATATGGGGAAATAACTACAAATGTGTGCTTCACTCCCTAACAGAGTTACAAAAAAGATCAGTTAGAATAATACATCATGTTGGACATAGATAGAATACAAACCCTTTATTTATTCAATCAAAAATATTGAAATTCAACGATTTGGTGCATTTGCAAACAGCTAAAATTATGTACAAAGCAAACTATAACCTGCTACCCAAGAATGTACAACAATTCTTCTCAACAAAAGAGGAGAAATATAACCTTAGAGGAAAACCTCATTCAAAACATTTGCTAACACTTTAGTATGGGGAACATATGAACCATTAATTAGTAGCTTATTAACATAGGGTTAGGGTAAGGGTCAGGGTTAGGGTTAGGGAAGACTCTTAGTTAATGGCTTACTGATTGTATAATAAGGCATTAATAAGTGCTTAATAAGTACTTAATAATGAATAATTAACAGCCAATATGTTACTAATTTGCATGTTAATAAGCAACTAATTAATGGTTCATATGAAAGGGACAAGCGGTAGAAAATGGATGGATGGATGGATGGATGTTCCCCATACTAAAGTGTTACCAAACATTTGTATGATCACACAACACTTAAAACCTTTAGCATATCTGTATGTGGAATTAAATTATGGAATGGATTAAGTAAAGAAATCAAACAAAGCACCAATATGATTCAGTTTAAGAGAATGTTCAAACTACAAGTGTTCACAAAGTACACAGAACAAGAATCATGATGAACATCTTGAACCCTTTTTTTCCATTTTTATTGAGACAAATATTTATGTATTTAATATTTGTGTGCTTACTATGGTATATTATTTATTTGTTCACTGTTCTGTTACAGAGAACAAGGAAATTGGATAAAATTGCTATGGTATGAAAAGGGGTAGGATTAAATAATCTCAGCTTCTTCCTATCTACTTTTTGGACGTGCTGTAATGAAACAACTGGAATTGTGTGATGCATTACATTGTATCGTATGCATGTTCGAAATAAACTGAAACTGAACTGAACTGTTGAGCAGTTGGTGGTCAGGGTGTCATTTGATTATACGGCAAATTAGAGATGTTCTTTACATTTAATGAAATTATGTTTTTGTGACCAGGATGGTTGAAGGCAAACTAAAGTATTTCCAAGTGATTAGTATTTTTGTATGTATTTCATGAACCAAAGCAAACATTAGGTGCAGTACTGTGCAAAAGTATTGTTGTTTTAGCTTGGGGTGTCCAGATCCGATTCTGATTTCAGATATTGGTCCGATATCAGCAAACAAAATAATAAGCACACTTCAATACAATCTGTCCAGCTCAACAACCAGGTAACATCTTAAATGTGCTCCAAAGAGCACACAAGGTTGATGATCTTTTCTTGTATCTTAGTGAAGTCATTTACAAAAGGCAAGGTAGGATATAGGCTACTAGGAGCTAGCAGCTAAGCACACAATATCACACAGGCTAAACATGTGTAATAATTGTCTTTTATTGAACAATACTGCAGTCTAAAACATGATATTTGTCAATATAAACAAATATCAAATACTATCAAAATCTCCAAGGCAGAAAAGTCTATGAGAAAGTATTCAGTAACAAATGTGTCCACATCATTCAACTTATTGTGTCATGAGCTTCACTCAATGTATTGTTGTGGCCACTTGGTGTCACAAAAAAAACCACCACTGCACTTCAACTTAAAGACAGCACATGTCCATTCCAGACAGTTAAAAATAAATAGGTTAAATGTTTTTTATACCTACCATTGTCCCATTCTAACATACCACACTGTAAAATGATACAAGAATCAGATCAATATCGGTATTGGCCAATACTCAAGGCTACAATATTGATATGAACAAGTTGTAGTGGGACACCCCTAACTATAATATCACTTCCAACAAGGATAACTTGTTTTAAAAATATATGGAATGTATTTGTGTTTATATGTCCATCTGTACTTCATGGATGATGATAAACAGACAGGCTGCCATTATGATAGTGGGGGGGAGGGGGGGGGGGGGGGGCAATGATTAATTTGATTCAAACTAATACTGAGGCCCATTTGTCCAGATCTTCACCAACACGTTATGGATTCTTGCTGGGTCCTTAATTGTTGTGATGCGGCAAAATGATTGCTGGAAACAGGCCGGTAAAAGAACACATTTGTGGACACCCCAGACTTTTGCACTTTGCTGTAAAATATGATTATTGACATGCATCAAGTCTAAACCTGTGATTCTCTTTTTTCAAAAAAATGTTTTAAGTAGTATGGCCGAATGCACAGCTGAGATAAGCTCCAGCAACCCCGAAAGGGACAAGCGGTAGAAAATGGATATTATATATTCATAGCTCCATATATATTCCACATGCTCCCTATTAGCCACATGTTGGACCATTTTTGTAAATGTGACAGCATCATTTAAATTCCCCTGGTGAACCTAAAGTGGACTTTGCCCTGATTCCTCATTCCAAACTTGACCACCCCCCAGCACTTGGCTTGGGGTATAAATAATTTCTGTACTATAGTTTGCATTGCATGACTATTTAACACTGCACACATGGTGCCTTGATGTTGCAGTTTGTACTGTATTTAGGTAAATGTAATCACATCCACTTTAAGAACTGCCAATAGTTAATAATACGCATTTACAAATATAATTACACTCAGCCTGACGGATAGCAATACAGTATGGTGCTGAACTACTAAGATCCAAATACCACGTGCTACACAGCAAGTGCAAACTAGGAAATTGTGTGTACTACTAGTGGGTGTGTTGCATTTGATCTACTAAGACTGTGTGTACAATTCAATAAGGTGGTCCAGACCACCTTATTTAAATTAGGTTTTTGCATGTACTAAGCAGCTTTCACCATGGAGACACTCATGTACTGCACATTCATCTTATCATGTGTTTTGCTATGTTTAGAAACTTGCAGCAGACATTTACCACTTTTATGGGCGTTTTAGAAGCATTCCGGTAGTGTATCTACTAGGGCTGTGAATCTTTGGGTGTCCCACGATTCGATTCAAAATCGATTCTTGGGGTCACGATTCGATTCAAAATCGATTTTTTTTTTCAATTCAACACGATTCTCGATTCAAAAACGATTTAAAAAAAAAAAAAGTAATGAAAACAATACACAACAATACCATAATAATGCAATACAATTTCAACACCAAACCCGACCCAGCAACGTTCAGAATAGCAATAAACAGAGCAATCGAGAGCAATTGAGGACACACAAACATGACCGGAACAATCTAAAAGTAGTGAGACAAAAATGAATATTATCAACAACAGTATCAATATTAATTACAATTTCAACATAGCAGTGATTAAAAATCCCTCATTGATATTATCATTATAAACATTAATAAAAAAATAAAAATTAACAATAGTGTCATAGTGGTTTACACTTGCATCACATCTCACAAGCTTGACAACACATTGTGTCCAATATTTTCCACAATGATATAATAAGTCATATTTTGGTTCATTTAATAGTTAAAACAAATTTAAATAATGGATCCCATATTCCAATATATGACTCATTATTATCTAAACTAAATGCAGTTTTTTCTACTGATATCATCTCCATAGCTTGTGTGTACCAGTCAGTATGAGTTGGAATATCAACAGCTATCCATTTTTTTAATATTACCCTTTTTGTTATTATGCATATTGAAAGAAAAGCATTTTTACTCTTTGATGACACGTTACTAAATTGATGGAGATCCCCAAGAATACAAGTTTGCAGTGTCATTGGGATATTTATGTTAAGGACTGTGATTGCTTCTTTTGTTGTTTTCAACCATAACTCTTTTATTCTCTGACATTCCCACAATAAATGAACAAGAGTTCCCTCGGCTGCCCGACACTTCATACATAACTTGCTATCTACTACACCAATTTTAAACAGCTGAGAAGATGTAAAATACAATCTATTCAATATCTTAAATTGAGTCAGTTTATCTTTAATGCTTCTAAAGGGCTTATTGTCATTTTTCCAAATATCTTTCCATGATATGTCTCTTTCATCTAAAATGTTTAAGTCCATCATCCATGCATCATTTGCATTTCTAGTGTGGTGTTCATGTATTATTCCATAAAATAGTTTAATTAATTTCTTAAATGTATCTTGATTAAAAAGTGCATCTTCCAGTTCATGGCTATTTAAAGACATACTTTCAGAGGATATACATTTATTTACAGCGTGTTTTAAAGAGATAAAATGTAAAAAATGATTTTTGGGTACATTATATTGATCAACTAAATCATTGAACGGTTTAAAAGAGATTTTATTAATAATATGATGAGGTTTAGTAATACCTCTGTTTTTCCATGTTGTCCATTTAACCACATTTTTATTAATTATGATATTAGGATTGTACCAAAGCGGTTGATTTACAGATGTCATTGACTTGATTCCTAGTATTTTCTGATACAGTTTTAGAATGTTAAAGGTGGCTTCTATTGGGCTCTGCCTCAATTCATTAGGTATGTTTTTAATATAATATAAGCTCCCCACATCAATGTCCAAATTCATTAACATATTTTTTTTATGTTGATCCAGTCCTTATCTGCAGAAGAATGAAATAAGTGGCTTGCTTGTTCACAACCGAAGGAAATATAATAATGTAAGAAGTTTGGTAATTATAGTCCTCCTTTATCTTGTGTACAAGACAACCTTAAGTATGAACATCTGGCCTTCTTTCCACACCGTATAAAATGTGATATCATTGTATGTATTTTCTTAAACCAACTTTTATTAATTAGGATATAAAATAAAATGTATATAAAATTATAAAAAAAATTTTTTTAAAGACTCAGTGATCAAGTGTAATGCTCAATCGTCCAGTTGTAGAGTCAAGAGACAGAACTAATTGAAACATATTTAAGCAAGGTGTCTATTAATGCCTCGTCGCAAACACGCCGCGATGGATTGACGTCAGACGGCAATTATGGACCAGTCAGCGAATTTTATCTTGTGTCAAAGCAACTTTATGGATTATTGTATTACTTCAATTGTTTATACTTATTTGAGTGTATTATTATTAGCCTTTGGATTAATGGATCGCTATGAGGACAGTTGATAAAGTACGGTAGCGGCGGTCGTGAGTAAAGTAAAAAAAAATAACTTAAAAGTGTGTAACTCTTTTTAGCTTTGAGGGACTTTTGAGGTTGAATTGTGGTGTTACAAATGTTTGTGTGGTGTTTCTTTCTATACGTAATCATTACAAGCTTATTTGTTATGTGTATGCAGCAGCAGCTGAACCGAATGTGACAGTGTGTCATAATTACCACGGTCAACTGGATAAAAAAAAATACAGATTGTAGTACCATTAGTCCAGAATCTTCACGGTCCAGGAGGACCGATCCAAATAGGACCCAGTACGAGAAAAATACGGGTTCTTGGTATACGTCCCTAGTTTTGATAAATCACATTTCGTGTGCTAAATAATTATATTTGCATCTTCTCCCCCCAGGGTGTTTTGATGATCAGCAAATATTTTGCATATAAATATCGATGGAGACACAAAATGATTCCATGCCTTTTTCTGCTCACTTAACAGACGTAATCCACTTTGCACACGTGTAGTGGATCAACTTTGAATGTGCTATTAACTTTAAACGTGTTTTAGTACATGCAAACCTTTAGTAAATCAGGCCCTTAGAGTTACAATACATTTGTTTCAAACATGCTTATCAAGTTACACTGAGGACCTTCGCATTTTACACTTGCACAAAATTAACATGTTGGAAAAGGAGTTGGAAGAAACAGAGCTGATTTAAGCCTAACCCTTCTTCATATCTCAGGATTTACTGCCAACCATTGTGCTCACTTACTGTGCTTTATGTTCCTGGAAGAGAACAACATGAAGAATGGGTAACGCCAGGTACATTTTTTTTAAATTACATAATTCAAATAATAATGAATATAAAAATAAACAAATACAAAAACAACCATGATAATATCAATGACATGTTTAATTTAATGTTCTATGTTCTATGTAAGGTTGTCTGAGTAAACATAATACAATAATACGAGTTGTTTGTGTCTGTAAAAAGAGTGTTTATGTCCATTTTGTGTTTTTCACCTTTCTCACAGGATATGAGCACAATTGAACTGACAAAATATTAGCAAACAGAATTCTGCATGAATAAACATGTGAAGATTATGGTGGATTATGTTATTATCGGTCCTAAATTAAATAATCTGCTTCTTCTGACTCCTTTTCGAACATATTAGGTTGTACAAATGCAACCATGGGATCTCTCTTAATGTAACTTGTAAACGTGTCTAAAATAAAATGTAAGTTGTAAGCCGTGACCATTTTTAGTGGACATTTCTACTATATATGGGTTTTAAGTCTGTGTGTGTGTCTGTGGGTGTGTGTGTGTGTGCGCGTGTGTGTGTGTGTGTGTGCGTGCGTGCGTGGAAGTGTGTGTATGTGGCTGGCACACCTCCACAGTCCTACTGTCTGATTTCACAGTTTCCTCTCCCACTCCTCGTCACTCTCGCTTTGCAGCTTCACACGCTTGCTGGAACATTAGCTGAAGGCTCACAGCTGGTGTCAACTTGCTAAATGCATAATTGTAGTCACCTCTTTTGTGCCTTGTCAGGAGAAATGTACGCATATTGTATGCATCAACATGTTGCCTTACTTTTCGTCTTACAGTGTCTTCACTCAGTCGGGTGAAATTCTCAAATGTTCCTTTTATAGTTGGATGAAATTGTTGTCATGAGATTGTGCAAACAGCAGCCTCATTTGCATCAGTGTCTTTAATTCAGCCAGCCAACGAGCCGGCATTTTCTCAAAGGTTGATTAGTCAAATCTGCATACAAATGAGCAATCAAGGCAAATGTTTGTGCTGCAAGTGCAATCACCTGGAAACCTGGATTAGCACAACAACGATTTGCTTAAAATCACAAGCATTAAAGCCTCAATTTGTCCTGTGTGTTTATGTATGTATTGTTTGTGTAACCTCTAAATGTTCTTAAAGGTAGACATGCAACACAAGAAGTGTCTCATCGCTTACCGCTCTGGTGGGATTGCTCTGATCGATGGGGTTTTTGAAGTCCGTGCGCAGCTCATCAAAAGCAATAATCTGCAAAAAAACACACGTGAGAGAGATTGTATTTATTCTCACAGACTTGTAAAATATACCACTGATCAGTGATCACATTTGCTGTGATTCAGTTTGTGTTCATGCAGAAGTCTGAATTGAGTTGAGAATGTCTCCCAAACTACATTCCATGAATTTGAATTGCGGTTGTAAACAGGAAGTAGAATTGCAATTCCAGTGAATAATTTTGATGTATTCCAGAATAATGCTTTAGTGCAGTGTTTTTCAATCACTGTGTGCCGTGAGATACAGTCTGGTGGGCCGTGGGAGATTCTGTAATTTCACCTAATTGGGTTAAGAATATTTTTGGCAAACCAGTAATTATAATCCGCAAATAATGTGCCGTTGTTGATTGTCTGTACTGTCTAGAGCAGTGGTTCTTAACCTGGGTTCGATCGAACCCTAGGAGTCTGCCTCAGGGGTTCGGCGGAGGTCAAGACACACCCGACTCATCGTGTAAATAAAAACTTCTCCCTATCGGCGTATTACGGATACGGCAACAGCAGAAGTCACACTGATTTGCAGGTGTGTAATTTGTTGTGAGTTTATGCACTGTGTTGGTTTTGTTGTTTGAACAAGGTGATGTTCATGCACGGTTCATTTTGTGCACCAGTAATAAAACATGGTAACATTTTAGAATGGGGAACATATTCACCATTAATTAGTTGCTTATTAACATGCAAATTAGTAACATATTGGCTCTTAACTAGTCATTATTAAGTACTTATTAATGCCTTATTCGGCATGGCCTTATTATAACCCTAACCCTCTAATTCTGGCCCTAACTTTCTAACCCTAACCAAATAACTCTAAATTAAGTCTTTGTTACTTAGAATATGTTCCTCTAGTGTCCAAAAAATTCTAAATTAAGTCTTTGTTACTTAGAATATGTTCCCCATACTAAAGTGTTCCCAAAAACATATAACTTTGTCTTGAATTTGAAAAAAAAAAACATTTTATTTTTCACTAAAGAAGGGTTTGGTGAATGCGCATATGAAACTGGTGGGGTTCTGTACCTCCAACAAGGTTAAAAACCACCGGTCTAGAGCTCGGCAGAGTAACCGTGTAATTGTCTTTCATATCAGTAGGTGTCAGCAGGTAGCTAGATGTCGGGAACGACGACGATGGTTTGTCGTGATCGCAATATGCAGACGACAGCGGGAGGCAGTGTGCAGGTAAAAAGGTGTCTAATACTTAAACCAAAAATAAACAAAAGGCGAGTGCCGCTAAGAAAAGGCATTGAAGCTTAGGGATGGCTATGCAAAACGAAACTAAAACTGAACTGGCGGCAAAGTAAACAAAAACAGAATGATGGATGACAGCAAAGACTTACAGCGTGTGGAGCAGACGGCGTCCACAAAGTACATCCATACATGACATGACAATTAACAACAAAATAGGAGCGCAAGACAAGAACTAAAACACTACACACAGGAAAACAGCAAAAAACTCAAAATAAGTCAGGGCGTGATGTGACAGGTCGTGACAGTACACCTACTTTGAGTCAAGAGCTATAGTGATGCATGGTTGGTTATGGTTTAAATTCATATCCAACAATTTCAAGAATAACTTTTTACTGTCAATAACGGCTGCTAAGTTTAATTTTTTTACTGTTTTCTGCTGGTGGTGTGCCTCCGGATTTTTTCAATGAAAAAAATGTGCCTTGGCTCAGAAAAGGTTGAAAAACACTGCCTTAGTGTACAGTATATTCCTTAGTTTTACATATTTCTTCAAAATATTGTTACTATAAACCAGTGGTTCTCAAACTTTTTTCCACCAAATAACACCTCACAACACTTGGCTCTGCAAGCACCACCATAATGACCAACATTAAAATACAGTAGAGTAGTAGGCCTTAACATTAATTAAAAACCAAAACAGAATTCATATTTAACAAGTATCTTGTACATCCTGTAAGGTTACACACAGTTTGAACGGTAATACTGTGTTTGAATATTTAATTGATTCTAACCCACCAGCACAGCTCCCGACCCTAGCCCCCCCCCCTCAAGGAGCGGATACCAGACGCGCTCTGGAACCGATTTTAGGGGTGGGTGGAGGGAGATCAGGAGGGGGGCAGAATCCTCCCCTCTGAATTGTCCAAAAAGTCTTTCTTTTTTCCTACCTGGGATTGAGTGGGCGGAAAAAAAGAAAAGTCCTGTGATGTGGGCGGGGCATGAAAATCAGATGGCTGTGACTGACAAGCTCTAATGTCCAAAAACATGTTTTGATAAAGTTCAATCATGGTCTTTGAGTCTTTTGTTGGAGGCGGGTGATCAAAAGAAAAATAATTAATGGAAAAAAAATCTTGGTCTGTGATGTCATCAGGCTGCCGGGCTGGCAGCAGCCAGTTTCCGCCCGGAGGGGGAGGAGCCTGCGGGAGCGGCGTGTCCTGTTCGCTCACGGAAGCCTTCGTCCTTGGCAGCGTTTCCGGGATGGCAGCGACGCGCCGATCGGCACCAGCTTGCCTCCATGCCCCCACATCATCCCCCTGCGCTCCCTGGGGGAAAAGCGCAGCGTTTCCGCCTCCATAGCACGCAGGACCTCCCACGCTCCCTCGTCCAACTTGTCCAAATTTCTTGCGGGAAAATTTCTTTCTGCTGGCGACATTCTGTCACGACGTGGACTGTGGGATGTTTGTTTTCTCGAGATGCAAGTAAAGTTGGAGTGGACATGGCGTGAAGGTAAATACATATTTATTTTTAACACTAACAACAGGTACAAACTTAAGTCGCGCACAAAAGGCGGAAGTACAAACTTGGCTATGAAAATAATAAGCTAGCACAAAGGCAGAAACTATGAACATGAAACAAAACTCGCTAACTGTGACATGAACAAACAAAACTTACGTGGCATGGCATGAAGCATAACTATGAACGGGCATGAGTATCAGAAGTCGCAAGGGTACAGAAGTAAACAGAGTTAATGTCGCCAGACCGACTGCCTGGCAACTACAAGGTTAAATAATAGTGTCTTGATTACAACAGGTGCGTGTGTCCAAATGAGTCCGGTGCGTGAGTCCAAATGCATGACAGGTGAAACCAATGAGTAGTCATGGAAACAAAAACAATGGAGCGTAAACAGAAACTAAAAAGAGTCCAAAAACCAAACATAACTAAACAAAACAAAACATGATCAAAAGACATGACAAATACGTCTGGAATCTGTGCCCAAACTGCCACAGTTAGCAGAAGGTGGAACAGAATGTTAGAAACAACAATAAACTAAGGAAACACAAGAATATGGTCAGTCCCTGCATGACAGGTGGTGACAGTCTTAGTAGATCACCTTCAACACGCCCACTTATAGTACGTGCAATATTTACTTTGCACACACTGTTTAGCACTTGTTTTATGGAACTTCTTTGTAATGCAATAAATGTCATTCTAATTTCAATTCAACATCCTCCGGGGTGGACCCAGTTCAAAATAAATTGTTCAGATGAATTGAATTACAGATTAATTAAATACCAAATTGAGAATTTTGCACAAGCCTGGTATGCCCTCTATGGAGTATTTTCCCGCTGAGAATATGCAAACGTGTTTATGAATAATGATCGACTTATAAGGTTATTTCTGTTCATCATAAGTGACAGTGTGATGTTACCGCAGTAATAAAAAAATTAAAAAAGCCAAATAAATGAAGTGAGGTTTGAAGTCATGTTTAATCAATTCATGTTTTACAGTATTTTTTGAAGAAGAAAAATATTGACACTCATGATTCTTTCTTTGAATGATTGCTTTTTTTCCAAACTATTACTGTACTGAACAAATCTTTATAACAAAGGTCTCCTGCCGTGCTTTTCATCAGCTTTCAATCGCGGAAGTTTGCCTTTTGTGACTCACAGGAAATCATTAAAAGCGGTGGTTTGTGGAGATGAGTGGGTACAGTATACGCTGGTGAGCCATGACGACACGTGAAGTGGACGCTTCTAACCGCGCTCGGGGGTTATTTCCTGCGAGTCCACACGACTCTCCTCGTCGTTTTTCACACTTGTAAACAGATACAGTTCCCATAGCAACATGGCAAACCCCTCACTGGGCACCATGGTTACTATAGCAGTGAACAAGGGATCTTATTGGCTGACAGCCGAGGAGAATGGGGACTCTCTAGCAGTGGGTGGAGGCATATTGAAGTGGGGAGGCGGGGGGGATTTTGTGGCTGGATCATAGTTTGATAAGCCGTTCAATCACATGGTTGAACGGCAAGCCAGACATCCTCTACACCCCCCCGGCCCCCCACCATTTCTCACACAGACAAGCTGACTGACTCATATGTGGTCTCACCCACTTCAGTCAGTCGTAACGTTAGCCCTTTCAAGTCTAATATTTGTTGTTTTTTTCATATTATTGTGTCCTGGCGAGGAGAAGCTTGTTTGTCAAGTTCCAGCAAAAGCGCCTCTGGTGAATATTGTGCAAATTTCACAGAAAAATGCTGCAGAATCGCAGCGGTCGAGCCGCCCGCCTGATTCAGTTATGTACAGTTTTTTGTGTGGTCTGAGCACCGTGTTTGATGAGCAGTGTGATTGTCAACATTCTCTCTCTGGTGCTGAAATAAACGAAACATTTTTTACACAAAGCATCCTTCCAACTTGTTCCACAATACTTTTCGTGTTCGGGTCAATAGTGTTAGGGTCAACAGTGCTCAAAATAAGTAAACAAATTGTTTTGAAAATGCCTCATAAATTTCAAGTTGTTTAAATGACCGTCAGCAGTTTTATTTTAGGTTGACGTGTTTTCTTTAATGGTACATTAACATTAGGGCTGCAGCTATCCATTTATTTTAGTAATTGAGTAATCTATCAATTAAAGTTAAAGTTCCAATGATAGTCACACCCACACTAGGTGTGGTGAAATTTCTCCTCTGCATTTGACCCATCTCCTTGTTCACCGTCTGGGAGGTGAGGGGAGCAGTGAGCAGCGGCGTGGGCCGCGCTCGGGAATCATTTGGTGATTCAACCCCCAATTCCAAACCTCGATGCTGAGTGCCAAGCAGGGAGGTAATGGGTCCCATTTTTATAGTCTTTGGTATGACTCGGCAAGGTTTTGAACTCACAACCTCCCAGTCTCCAGGCGGATATTCTAACCACAAAGCCAGTTTATTTGATTAATCGAATAATCGGATAAAACTCTTGAAAGCCTTAAAGCATATTTTAGGGAAATTAGCTAAAATTGGCCCTAGTGTGTGAATGTGAGTGTGAATGTTGTCTGTCTATCTGTGTTGGCCCTGCGATGAGGTGGCGACTTGTCTAGGGTGTACCCCGCCTTCCGCCTGATTGTGGCTGAGATAGGCTCCAGCGCGACCCCGAAGGGAATAAGCAGTAGAAAATGGATGGATGGATAGTTGAAATAAACAAATATTTTTCTGCTTGCCATTTTTCTCTTAAATTGAAATGTTCCTTTTTTTTTTTTACATGTGTGCATACAAAAAAAATATATCCGCTGTTTGCCGCCACACAGATCACAGCACTGCTGTCATGTGCCTTTTATTGCAGCGGCCGTGCGGAAACATCTATCCATCCATTTTCTACCGCTTGTCCCTTTCGGGGTAGCGGGGGGTGCTGGAGCCTATCAATGTCTACGTATTGCAAAGTTGCGGGCAATCCATGCTTTTGGGATTTTAGCAATCCCTAGTTTTTACACTCAAATGATTAATCAATGCAACAGAATACAGATTAAAGCTTTTTATAAGAAAATTATTTGCTGCAGCCCAAATGCAATCTTTCACAGCATCTTAAAGGATCCTGGTAGCTTTTCGACACAATGTGCAATATTTTACTAGACTGTACTGTACTCCGACTATACAATTGAAACATATGCAGTGGTACCTCAACTTAAGAGGGTTTTGAAATAAAAGCCGTCTCTCGGCTAATTGTTACGCTTTACGTTGCAAACAAAAATTTCAGTTACAAGCGTCTCCGCTGGTGTAGCAAATGTCACGGTGAAACCCGTAAGATACGCCCAAAACATTTGGTCTTACTCGCGAGATGGATCGATATATGAGTGTGAAGGACAGTGCTGAGAAAAAGAAGTGGATAATATTCATTGAATTAGAGAATTAAATCATCAAAAACACGATAGAGCGTGTAGCTACCTAACTTGGCTGGAAGTTGCGTGCATTGTTACAGTGTCTGTGTTAGCGATGCAAGGCGGTCCATTTCGCTTCCAAACAGAACTTTACATAAGACTGAGGTAACTTGTTCGTATCGCAGCATCAAACGTTCTTATCATCGGCGCACATCAAGTTTAAAATATGATCCTACAGCAAAACACGTACTCAAGGATGGGGCAACTGGCATGAATGCTAGCGGTTGTCGGTTTACCAGCATCAATGTTGTCAACAAAAGTACGACAGTTAAGGTAAACATATGCCTTTACTAAACAGACAGCCTCCATGAATTGATTACGTGGACCCCGACTTAAATAAGTTGAAAAACCTATTCGGGTGTTACCATTTAGTGGTCAATTGTACGGAATATGTACTGAAATGTGCAATCTACTAATAAAAGTCTCAATCAATCAATCCGCATGTTGGACATCTAACATCTGTGAAGACAAAGTCCTGCAAGAAGATGTCATTCATATCACCACAGCTGATTTGTTGAAGAGGCACAATTACAGCGAGGATAAACCAAGTGCACTACACAAACAGGAGCATCAAGTTGCACCCACAGACTGAATGCTCATTTATTTTGCTTCCTGAAGAAAGTGGGACATTTGCAAGTAATCACAACGAACTGGGGTCACATTGTACCTAAAAAAGGAGATCAGTATTGTCATCTGAAAAAGGTAAACAACTGCGCTTTTCTACCTTCAAGGTACTCAAAGCGCTTTGACACTATTTCCACATTCACCCATTCACACACTGATGGCGGGAGCTGCCATGCAAGGCCGCAACCACGACCCATCAGGAGCAAGGGTGAAGTGCCTTGCTCAAGGACACAACGGATGTGACGAGATCGGTAGAAGGTGGGGACCGAACCAAGAATCCTCAGGTTGCTGGCACGGCCACTCTCCCAAGAGCGCCACGTCATCCCTACAAGCCTGTTTCTCAGGTTTCCCTGCTCGTCGGGGGAAAAAAAATCCCAAAACCAGTGAAGTTGGCACGTTGTGTAAATCGTAAATAAAAATACAATACAATGATTTGCAAATCTTTTTCAACTTATTTTCAATTGAATACACTGCAAGATATTTAATTGTTCAAACTGAGAAACATATTTTTTTTTGCAAATAATCATTAACTTAGAATTTAATGGCAGCAACACATTGCAAAAAAGTTGGCGCAGTGGCATTTTTACCACTGTGTTACATCGCCATTCTCTTTAACAACACTCAGTAAACGTTTGGGAACTGAGGAGACCAATTTTTGAAGCTTTCCAGGTGGAACGCTTTCCTATTCCTGCTTGATGTACAACTTAAGTTGTTCAACAGTCCGGGGTCTCTGTTGTCGTATTTTAGGCTTCATAATGCACCACACATTTTCAATGGGAGACCGGTCTGGACTACAGGCAGGCCTGTCAAGTACCCGCACTCTTTAACTACGAAGCCACGCTGTTGTAACACTTGTAGTATGTGGCTTGGCATTGTCTTGCTGAAATAAGCAGGGGCGTCCATGAAAAAGATGTTGCTTGGATGGCAACATATGCTCCAAAACCTGTATGTACCTTTCAGCATTAATGGTGCCTTCACAGATGTGTAAGTTACCCATGCCCTAGGCACTGATACACCCCCATACCATCACAGATGCTGGCTTTTGAACATTGCGCCTATAACAGTTTCAACAGGTTATTTTCCTCTTTGGTCTGGAGAACACGACATCCACAGTTTCCAAAAACAATTTGAAATGTGGACTCGTCAGACCACAAAACACTTTTCCACTTTGCATCAGTTCATCTTAGATGAGCTCGGGCCCAGTAAAGCCTGCTGAGTTTTTGGGTGTTGTTGATAAATGGCTTTCGCTTTGCATAGTAGAGTTTTAACTTGCACTTACAGATGTAGCTACAAACTGTAGTTACTAACAGTGGTTTTCTGAAGTGTTCCTGAGCCCATGTGGTGATATCCTTTACACATTGATGTCGGTTTTTGATGCTGTACAGCCTGAGAGATCAAAGGTCACAGGCATTCCAATGTTGGTTTTACGTGCAGTTATTTCTCCAGATTCTCTGAACCTTTTGATGATATCAAGGACCGTAGATGGTGAAATCCCTAAATTTCTTGCATAACTTGTTGAGAAATGTTGTTCTTAAACTGTTCGACAATTTGCTCACAAAGTGGTGACCCTCGCCCCATCCTTGTTTGTGAATGACTGAGCATTTCATGGAAGCTGCTTTTATACCCATCTCGGCACCCACCTGTTCCCAATTAGCCTGTTCACCTGTGGGATGTTCCAAATAAGTGTTTGATGAGCATTCCTCAACTTTCTCAGTCTTTTTTGCCACTTGTGCCAGTTTTTTTTAAACATGTTGCAGGCATGAAATTCCAAATGAGCTAATATTTGTAAAAAACTAACAAAGTTTACCAATTCGAACATTAAGTATATTGTCTTTGTAGTTTATTCAATTTAATATAGGTTGAAAAGGATTTGCAAATCATTGTACGTGACCCCGAAAGGGACAAGCGGTAGAACATGGATGGATGGATGTACTCTGTTTTTATTTACAATGTACACAACGTGCCAACTTCACTGGTTTTGGGTTATATGTGTAAATATGTATATATGTATCCATATGTGTATATATGTATGTATACGTGTGTGTGTGTGTGTGTGTGTGTGTGTGTGTGTGTGTGTGTGTGTGTGTGTGAGTGTGTGTGTTGAAAAAGGTTGAAGAACAGTGATCTCTCTATATATACTGTATGTACTGTATATGTACTGTATATATTTATATACTGTATATACATGTATATATGTTTGTGTGTGTATGTTTATATACTGTACATATACACATATATATGTGTGTGTGTGTGTGTGTATATATATACTGTATATGTATCTATCTATATATAGATAGATATGTATATGTGTGTATATATGTAATGTATATACACACATATACATATGTATATGTGTGTATGTATGTAATGTATACACACATATATATATATATATATATATATATATATATATATATATATATATATATATATATATATATATACATACACACACATATATATATATATATATATATATATATATATATATATATATATATATATATATATATATATATATATATATATATATATATATATATATATATATATATATATATACATATATATATAATGCATATGTGTGTATATGTATGTAATACATATACACACACACATATACAGTTAAGGTAAGGGAGCATGTATGGTCAAAATAAATTGCATGATTAATCTGCTAATAAAGATGATTAATTTGAGGATTTTTTTTGCCTTTATTTACCCAGGAACATCCCACTGGGATTAAGAATCTATTTTAGACGGGAGTCCTGCCACACACATTCAGGTGGATGGCACTAAGAGCAAGGTGGGTGAAACGTCTTGCCCAAGGACACAACAGCAGTGAACACCAGATGCCAGAAGGTGAATTTGTACCAGGAACCCTCAAGTGTCTGAACGACCACCCTCCCATCTGAGCAAGCATTTAACTCAATATTCTTTACAACCCTTTAATTTTATTTTATAAAGTTTATTATTTCATAACGTACATATTTTTGCACGTTTTTACATTTTGAATGTATTATTTACATAACGGATTATATTGGTAAATTTTGACATAATGTGCAGCATTTTACCGGACTGTACAATTGTAACATATATTCATGTACTAGGACATGGACATTTTGTCAAAATATGAATAAAAACTGTATATTTTTTCCCAGTTGATATTAACACGAGTCTTTTATCATTTATTGAAGCTGAAATATACTCATTCGTAGTCAAGATTCGGCATGAATTCATTATTTATGAATACATGTTATACAATATATTGAAATGATAACGTGCATGTCTGAATCGTGTTTTTATAAGACTCCTGCTGCATGACTGTGAGATCCCTCACACTCAAGTCTAAACTGCAATCTTCTCTTTCACTTCCCAATAGACTCTGTGTGGTGTCACATGATGCGTCTTAAAGCACCTGGCAGCAACATGTTCGTGCAATCGTTGTGAACCTGTCTTGATTGAGCAATGACATGATCACACGAGCGTTGTACTCACCTGCCAGATGACAAAGAAGATGAGGGCGGCGCACAGCACCAAGGTGAGCATGTAGCAGAAGGCCGCAAAGGTGAATGCCATGGCGGGGCCTGCCAGCCTGGCGACGAGACGGGTGGAGAGAGAGAAAGGGAAGACCCCCTCCTCCCTTTACCTCTCTGGTGCTGGGACTCCCTCACTCTCCTCCTTTTAGTCTGTGGTCCGCACGTCGACCTCCTTGATGTTACCCTGTGTCATCCAGGTCCAATCAAACACTCAGCTATAACCAATAATAGAAAGTTCTAGCTTTCTACGGCTGCACTCGTGCGCAGGAAGCACTCGTGCATGAATGAATGTCTTGGAGTGGAATCACATGCCACCACAGCGGAATTACTGTCAAAGACGTGTATTACTACGCCGGATTAGTGCTTATGGCTTTCAGTCCAACTGTTGCTTCCCGGCGAGGACATCGTCGAAGCGTCTGCTCGAGTCACTCCAGCACACGAGGGTTAGAAAAAGTCTGAAGAATACAGAGCCAGCATCACACATAAGTCAAGGATGGATGAATAATATGGAGAATACCTGCGTCTGCCCCAGAAAAGTCCGCTCTGTCCCCGGTCTTGGTTTAAGATGAATCGCCAACATGGCAGAACTGTCCGCCTGGCATCTTTTTCTCAGGGTTCAATTAGTAAGGGAAGCAGTAATTACATGACTGTGTCTATGTCCTAGCTCTATCACAGCAGCAGGTCTTTCCTGACTCTACTCTCCCTATGGAAGAGAAATATTTTGATCACGCTTGATATTGGTAGCGTCAGCCAATAGCGTCACCCCGTCTCTTATTTGCTCTCTCTCTCTCTCTCTCTCTCTCTCTCTCTCTCTCTCTCTCTCTCTCTCTCTCTCTCTCTCTCTCTCTCTCTCTCTCTCTCTCTCTCTCTCTCTCTCTCTCATCTCTCTCTCTCTCTCTCTCTCTCTCTCTCTCTCTCTCTCTCTCTCTCTCTCTCTCTCTCTCTCTCTCTCTCTCTCTCTCTCTCTCTCTCTCTCACATCGCTTCTCTCCCGCCTCCCCCTCTCTCTTCCTCTCTCACCCATTTATACATTTCCATAATCACCCGGTCCCCACAGACTGGTGAGGTGGCAGGGAAGCCGGAAAATTATGATTTGGCTTCCCCCTTTTGTCTGCATCTTTGTGCTACCATTGACTCCAAGCATTCATTGCTCACCTCAGTCTTTTTGCACACATTTGTCACCTGGAATCTCGCTTTTTAGACGAGAGGTCTTGTTGTTAAAATCCCATTAGTGCCTCATTAAATCTGCTCCACTGCCTCATTATGAGCATTTCCTGCTGGGATATGATGTAAAGCATGGAGATGGAGGAAGGCTGGAAAAGGTCCAGCACAGTGCAGCCTCCCGTGGAGGCAACTTTGTTAGCCAACCAGCTGCTGACACTTGTCTTTTCTATAAGAATCTCCTTTTATTGCGCTTGTATTGTACATGTCCAACACTTGTAGTCACTGATCCCCTAAACAACTACCATAGTACTGTCTAGAGATGGGGTTTATGGCTCTTTGAAGGGAGCCAGATTTTAAGGAACTATTAGTCACGGCCAATGTGCATTCATCTATAAGCCCCGCGGAGCGCACCTCGGGACACGCCCACGGCCGCTCACCTCCTGTACGCGTCACATGGCTGCAATCTATCAGCAATCAGCACACCTGGAGCTGATGATCAGACCTGCCTTTATAAGGGCGGACACTCTAACCACAAGGCCACTGAGCAGGTGTTACAAGTGTTTTAAGTTAAGCGCTCCGTCACAGAACCAATTGTAACCCTGAGTTGTGTGTCTATATACTTTTGTAGTATGTGCTTATTGTGGCTATCAAGTTTTTTTCTTCCTTTCTCCAGATTAAGATTCTAATGTATTGTTTTTTGCTGCCCTAAGAAATGATTACTTTCATAATTACTCATAAGAAATGTATACCCATAAAGTAACAGTGGAACAATTTAGAAGTAAAAAAGAACAACCTTTAAAATATAAAATGAGACCTCTGCCAACCGCGTAAGACTTCAGTTCAGTGAGCATTGAAAGGAAAACGCCACAATGACCAAGCTTTGGCTTGTTTGGGTTTTTATAACAATACTGTAAGTTATTGAGCTGCCACCTTATCGAGGACTGAGCTTTCCCTCACCCGGACGCGGGTCACCGGGGCCACCCTCCGGAACCAGGCCTGGAGGCCTGATGGCAAGCGCCTGGTAGACAGGCCTGTCCCCAAAGAAGAGACAGTGTGGATCCCCCCTCTAAAAAGCTCACCACTCATAGGAGGGGGCATAGAGGTCAGGTGCAATGTGGACTAGGTGGCAGCCAAAGACTGGGCCCTTGGCAGTCCGATCCTCAGCTACAGAAACTAACTCTTTGGACGTGGAATGTCACCTCGCTGGGGGGAAGGAGCCTGAACCGGTGCATGAAGTGGAGAAGTTCCGGTTGGACATACAGCAAGGGCTCTGGAACGAGTCCTCTTGAGGGGAGCTGGACCCTCTTCCATTTTGGTGTTGCAAGCAGTGAAAGGCGACGGGCAGGGGTGGCAATACTTGAGAGAGGTAGCTTCCCTCCGCCTCCGGGTAGGGGGATGGATACTGACTGCTATTTTTGCTTACGCACCTGTTACGGCTACTCTTGCGTTCAAAAAGGTTCGAAAAAATAAAAATAAAGATAGCAGAGTAGTCCTGAGGAGGAGGTCTATGACTCACTAAATTCACGGAGATATTTCTAGATTCAAAATGATCATAATTTATTTTCACAAACAAAAATATTCTCCGTGGTTGACTTCAGAATAATCAAAATAACTTATTTAGCTGTCTCACTCCTCACTCCTTCAACATGATAGACAGACAAAAGGAGCACCCAGCTGTCCTCTCTCCTTAATCATAGGAGGAGGAAGCTCCCACCAGGAGGAGGACCGTGAGCATCTGAAAACAATCAGTGTTAATCATAATTCATCTAAAACATTCAATAATTAATCAACATAATCATTGGTATTTTTTGATTTACCATTGTCCAAAAAATTAATAAATAAATAAATAATATAGATAGGCTCCAACACACCAAACAGCAGTTCTGAGTACCCGCCCTTTTTGAACTCCCTCGAGGGAGTACTAAAGAGTGCTCCTACAGGTGATTTCCTTGTTTTGCTGGGGGACTTCGACGCTCACATTGGCAACAAAAGTGAAACCTTGAAAGGCATGATTGGGAGGAATGGCCGCCCGGATCTAAACCCGGGTGGTGTTTTGTTAATGGACTTTTGCGCTCGTCACAGATGATCTATAACGACCATCATGTTCAAGCATAAGGGTGTCTATATGTGCACTTGGCACCAGGACATACAGTATAGGCCGCAGTTGACTTTGTGATTGTGTCATCAGATTTGTGGTCTCATGTTTTGGACACTCGGGTGAAGAGAAGGGCAGAACTTTCCACCAATCACCACCAGTTGGTGAGTTGGCTCTGATGGCGGGGGAGGATGCTGGTCAGACCTGGCAGGCCCGAACTTATTGTGAGGTTCTGCTGGGAACGTTTAGTCTCCCGTCAAAGAGAGTTTCAATTCCCACCTCTGGAAGAATTTTTCACGAAGGAGGCGCTGTACATTAAATCCGATTGGACCATGTTCCGTGCCTCTATTGTCGAGGTGGCGATCGGAGCTGTGGCCGCAAGGTTGTTGGAGCCTGTGGTGGTGGAAATCCCATAATCCCGCTAGTCTCAAAACCTACCGGTGGACACCAGCGGTGAGGGATGCCGTCAAGTTGAATCGGGTCTTTTTGGCTCGCTACACTTTGTAGGCAGCAGACAGGTACCGACAGGCCAAGCGGTGTGCAGCTTCAGCAGTCGCAGAGGCAAAAGCTCGGACATAGGAGTTCGGGAAACCATGAAAAATGACTTCCGACCGTCTTCAAAGCGATTCTGGACTACCCATCGCCGCCTCAGGAGGGGGAGGCAGTGCACTATAAACATTGTGTAGGCTGCTGACCTTGACTTGGGATGTTGTGGATTGGTGGGGGGAATACTTTGAAGACCTCCTCAATCCCACCTACAGGTCTTCCTTTGAGGAAGCAGTGCCTGGGGTATCTGTGGTGGACTCTCCTATTTCTGGGGCTCAGGTTGCCGAGGTAGTTAAAAAGCTCCTCGATGGCAGGGCCCCAGGGGTGGATGAGACCTGCCCAGAGTTCATTAGGGCTCTGGATGCTGTGGGGCTCTCTTGGTTGACAAGACTCTGCAACATTGCGTGGACATCGAGGGCGGGGCCTATTGATTGTCATACCAAGGTAGTGGTTCCTTTCTTCAAGAAGGGGAATAGGGGGAGTGTGTTCCTACTATCGTGGGCTCATACTCCTCAGCGTTTCCGGTAAGGTCTATTCAGGTGTACTGGAGAGGAGGTTACGCCAAATAGTCGAAACTCAGATTCAGGAGGAGCAGTGTGGTTTTTGTCTCGGTTGTGGAACTGTGGACCAGCTCTATGCTCTCGACAGGATCCTCAAGGGTGCATAGGAGTTTTCCCAACCAGTCTACATGTGATTTGTGGACTTGGAGAAGGCATTCGACCGTGCCTCGGCAGGTCCTGGGGGGAGTGCTCAGAGAGTATGAGGTATCTGACCGCCTGATGGTGGTGGTCTGTTTCCCTGTATGATCTGCGTCAGAGCTTGGTCCGCATTGCCGGCATTAAGTTGGCCCTTTTTCCAGTGAAGGTTGGACTCCGCCAGGGCTGCCTTTTGTCACCGGTTCTGTTCATAACTTTCATGGAGAAATATTTCTAGGCGTAGTCATAGCATTGAGGGGATCCGATATGGTGGCTGCAGAATTAGGTGTATGTTTTTTTCAGATGGTGTGGTCCTGCTGGCTTCATTTGGCCAGGATCTTCAGCTCTCGCTGGATTGGTTTGCAGCCGAGTGTGAAGTGACTGGGATGAGAATCAGCACCTCCATGTTCGAGTCCATTGTTCTCGCCCGGAAAAGAGTGGAGTGCCATCTCCGGGTTGGGGAGAAGATCTTGTCCCAAGTGGAGGAGTTAAGGTACCTTGGAGTCTTATTCACGAGTGAGGGAAATGCGGATCGTGAGATCGACAGGCGAATCGAGGCGGCATCTGCAGTAATGCGGACCCTGTATCAATCTGTTGTGGTGAAGAAAGAGCTTAGCCGGAAGGCAAAGCTCTAAATTTACCGGTCAATCTACGTTCCTATCCTCATATGTGGTCATGTGCTTTGGGTTATGACCGAAACGTTAATATCACGGGTACAAGTGGCCGAAATTAGTTTCCTCCATCGGATGGCGGGCTTTCCCTTAGAGATAGGGTGAGAAGCTCTGTCATTTGGGAGGAGCTCAGAGTAAACCCACTGATCCTCCACATCGAGAGGAGCCAGATTAGGTGGTTCGGGCATCTGGCCAAGATGCCCCCTAAACGCCTCTCTGGGGAGGTGTTACGGGCAAGTTCAACTCGCAGGAGGCCACGAAGAGGACCCAGGACAGGTTGGGGGGGCTATGTCTCCCAACTGACCTAGGAATGCCTCGGGATCTCCCGGGAGGAGCTGGACGAAGTGGCTGGGGAGATGGAAGTCTGGACCTCTCTGCTTAGGCTGCTGCCACCACGACCCGATCTTGGATAAGCGGAAGAAGATGGATGGATGGAAGGATGTACTTTTGTAAGTTATTGCTTCATTTGTTTTCTTTACACCAGCATGTTGTATTTACATTTTATTATACATATTATAATATTAATATCATTCGTAATCCTGTATAATATACATCATACAATTATATTTGTGTAATATTTAATGTTTAATTATTTACCTTTAATATCTCCTTTTTTAATCAATATTAATTACATTTCTGAGATAGTTTTATTTTTTAAATTTTTTTATTCACCCCTATTCTTCCATGCATTTTATTATTTTAACCTGCCTTCTGTTGGATTTTAGTTTACTTTTTAATTTCCATTTGTGAATCCGTTTATTGGTTCACATTATTTTCTCGAGTAAAAATGAGACTAAAATATTGACAGAAACAAAATCCAATCATATTTAATTTGGTCTTGTCGATGGGTCAGACAAGTTAGGAATATATCCAATCACAGCTCTTCAACGGCGTACATGTGAAAGAGGGACAAAGCAGAACCATTTAGATGTGTTTCTGGATAAGATGAAAGTTGGATTTCTCACCCCCAAAACTATAATGTATGTACTCCACAATGTAATATGTGTGTATCTGGGAGAAAATGAAAAGGTCACATTTAATTTTTGACGCTATGATGCCTTTAGCAGGCGAGTCATCGTGATATCTACACAACTGTAAGCTAATTCTACCATAATTACTTCTTTACAATAAGTAATTTTATCTGCCACAAGGAATCATTTATTTAATGGTAAATCTAAAGGCATGACAACTTTTAATGTGATCCAAAATGCTTAAGTCACATGCGTGCAAAAATTAGAGGAAGTTGATGCAGCGTTTCTTATTTATTCATTTATATATTTATTTGAGGTGGACATTCATTAACAAATGAAAGGCTCCAGCCCCACCGCGACCCTGAGAGGGACAAGTGGTAGAAAAGGGTTGGATGAAATTTGTCTCGTCACCTACTATATGTGTATTTGCTGCTTCCGGGTCACCCGCACTCATAAACAAATTATGATGAAAGAAAGCATCGTAACTCCGTTTTCCAACACACCTACACTACATACCTTCTTTGCTAGAGACATAGCATAGAATAATAGAAAAAGTGCCTGAAAGATATTTATATATATATATATATATATATATATATATATATATATATATATATATATATATATATATATATATATATATATATATATATATATATATATATGTATTGACCTGTGGGGCAAAAAAGGACTAACCTCATCCTTCTAGATCAGAAGATTATGCTGCTTCAATCCAATCCAATCCACTTTATTTATATAGCACATTTACACAACAAGAATGTTTCCAAAGTGCTGCACAGCCATGTTAAAAACAATATTAAAAACAATATTAAAAACTATATTAAAAACAATATTAAAAACAATATTATGCTACACCAATGACTGAATAAAAACAAAGAATAAATGAATAGAAAACCAATACAGAGACAATATAAAAAATAAATAGTGAAACCAATTAAAACAGTAAAATAGACATCAAAATTTATAACCCTGACCCTAACCACACAGGACAACAGAGGACAGAAGACCACACAACTCACGTAGTGTTAAAAGCCAAAGAATAAAAGTGGGTCTTTAGACGAGACTTAAAACACTCCACTGTGGGAGCAGTTTGAACATGGAGGGGCAGAGTGTTCCAGAGTTTAGGGCCGACCACAGAGAAGGCCCTGTCTCCCCTGGTTTTAAGTCTCGTCCTGGGCACCACGAGCTGGAGCTGGCTCTCGGACCTCAGAGCGCGCGCAGGAGTGTAAATTTGGATGAGGTCCGAGATATACTGAGGTGCCAGTCCATGTAAAGCTTTAAAAACAAACAGCAAGGATTTAAAATCAATTCTAAAATGAACAGGGAGCCAGTGCAAACTCCGAAGAATTGGGGTTATATGCTCACGTTTCCTGGCCCCTGTTAAAAGTCGTGCTGCCGCATTCTGGACTAACTGCAACCGGGAGAGAGCTTTTTGGCTAATGCCAGCATAAAGTGCATTGCAGTAGTCTAGGCGACTTGAAATAAAAGCATGCACGACTTGTTCAAAAAGGTTAAAAGATAAAAATGGTTTCACCTTTGCTAAAAGACGAAGATGATAAAAACACGATTTTAAAACGCCATTGACTTGTTTGTCAAATTTAAAATCGCTGTCTATAGTGACGCCAAGGCTGGTGACTTTGGGACGCACATGATTTTGCAATGGTCCCAAGTCAGTGAGGGCCGGACCAAAAACTGAAATTTCCGTTTTTCCCTCATTCATTATTAAAAAATTCTGGGCTAACCAAGCCTTGACATCACATAGACAGTTGAGAAGGGGTGTCAGGGGGCCGTGGCCTTTTGAAATTGGCATATACATTTGGCAGTCATCTGCATAAAAGTGATAAGACACTCCATGTTTCTTAAAAATCTCTCCAAGAGGGAGAATGTACAAGGAAAACAGGATGGGGCCTAGAATGGATCCCTGGGGGACACCACAGTAAAGCGGAGCAGAAGAAGAGGTGGCGTCCCCCAGCCTGACAGAGAAGGACCTCTCTGACAGGTAGGATCTGAACCACTCTAATGCAGTCCCCCTGACACCCACACAGTCTCTCAGGCGGTCTAAAAGAATTGTGTGGTCGACTGTGTCAAAGGCAGCTGTAAGATCTAAAAGCACTAAAATGGCAGAGCTACCAGAATCAGACATTAAAAGCAAGTAATTAAAAACCTTTAAAAGTGCAGATTCAGTACTGTGCAAAGCCTTGTATCCAGACTGAAATGGATCTAAAGTGCTATTTTCATCTAAAAAAGGCTGCAGCTGCGCTAAAACACATTTCTCCAGAATTTTTGACACAAAAGGTAATTTGGAAATGGGCCGATAATTTGACAAACATGTCGGATCTAGACCTGTTTTTTTAATCAAAGGCTCGACAACAGCTCTTTTACAAAAAGAGGGGACCCAGCCAGAAATCAAGCTGCTGTTGATGATGTCCCTAACAGACAAGTCAATAGTGCCCCAGATTTCTTTAAAAAAGCGAGGGGGGACTGGGTCTGTGGGACAGGACGAGGGTTTCAGTTTGTGGACTATTCCTGTAAGCTCAGGCATGGACACAGGCTCAAAGTGACTAAACACAGCCAAGCACTGAGTGGCCACATTAAAACTCAATGGAGAGCGAGAAAGATTTGCCCGAATAAAAGCAACCTTATCGTTAAAAAAGGAGAGAAATTTTTCACAGGTTTCACTTGTCATCTCCAGTAAAGTGGCTGGATTCGGATTAAGAACATAACTAATAGTATTAAAAAGAACACGTGGCTTGCTGACACTATTTAAAATTAAGTCTGACAGATATTTTGTTTTCTCAGCTTTAACCACACTTTGATAGTTCTGACAGTTTTCTTTTAAAACTGCTTTTGTGTTAAACAAATGCTTTGCATGCAGTCTAAATAAAAGTGCTTTAAAGAGGCCTTATCTTTTATCCTTTATAATATAGTTGACTAAAACTGTCATTTTAATTGACTAAAATGTTATTTTCTTGAATAAAACTAAATCAATTTAGATGATTAAAACTAAAATAATTTTTTTATCAAAAAACTATGACCAAAACTAAATTTAAAACTGCTGTCAAAAATAACAGTAAAGCATAGAACAGGAAAAGAAGCACCTTGCTAATCAGCCATGAGCGAAACACTCCGCATGGTATTAGTCAGGGGCGTCACTAGCTTTTAAGGACAGGAGGTATACTAGAGGATGTTGTGGATCATGTTGATTATTGGTCCTCCTAATTGTCAATCATTCTGGTGATGTTACGTAAGGACATATATATATGTATATATATATATATATATATATATATATATATATATATATATATATATATATATATATATATATATATATAAAATAAAATAAATTGCTTATTGATAAGCCATTTTTTATTTATTTATTTATTACAACGCCAAAATAGGCCTAACAACGCCAATGGTTGTAATTCTGTAGCACTTTGAGATTTGGAATCAAATGTAAAGTAGATTACAAATACAATCTATTATATAAATAAATTATATATATACAGTATATACATATATATACACACATATATATATATATATATATATATATATATATATATATATATATATATATATATATATATATATATATATATATATATATATATATATATATATATATATATATATATATATATATATATATAGTATATATATACAGTATATATATAATAAAATATAACACCGAATTATTTAGGGGGGCTCTTGCCAATGGTATTAGTTACATAATATAACTACATGAATTATCACTGCAAATACAAAAATACAAAACATTACATTTCAGCATCACCCTGCAAACACCTTCCTGTTCCTTCTCCATCTTGTGCAAAGTGTTTCAAAAGAGTGAGTAGCTTTACTTTATTTTTGTGTTATTCAACTAACTTATTTTTACACTTTCTTTCTGCACATGTCATATGTGTTTTATGATGTTCTAGACTCATTTGAGCCTTAAACAAGTACATTCACATTGCATGAGTTTGTATAGGAAGTGCTATTTTGAAATTAGAACTACTTGAAAGTCATCAAGCAGATCTCTTTGAAGTCAAAACTCAGTAATGCACTTCATTTAGTCGCAAAAATAATGATAAACTTCAATTATATGCTAACAATATATCAAGTGTAGGTGTGTAATTGTATGTTTGAGTAGCTATAATTGTGTGTACCTTTGCCTCAAGGAGTTCTGCACCCCAAAACATGGAGGACATACTGTTTGGGCGATATTGCGGGGGGGAGATGATTTATTAATTATAAATCATACAATACAGCAAGACAGAAAACAGCGGCTTGGCATGCCGAAAGATTGGTGGTGGCGGCCGGGATGGAGGTTGTTGCCTGGCTGGGCGCAGCTGAGCAGCCCCACCAGCACAGCTCCCGGCCCCAGGCCCCCCCTCAAGGGGCGGATACCAGACGCGCTCCTTGCGGTCTGGAACAGTCTTTAAGGGCGGGTGGCGGGAGGTCAGGAGGGGGGCAGAATCCTCCCCTTTAAATTGTCCAGAAAATCTCCCCCCCCCCCCCCCCCCCCACCTGAGATTGTGTGGGAGGACAGCGGGAAAAAGTCCTTGACGTGGGCGGGGCTAGAGTCCTTAGGGGCGGAGTCAGAGTCACTGGGGGCGGAGGTGATTGAAGTTGACAGAATCTATTTTTCGAAAAAGTGTCCTGCTGGTACTTTATTTTTGGAAAAAAGTCTTTAGGAGGTGGCTGACAAAGGGAAACAGAATTCAGAAAAAAAAAATTCTGGTCCATGACGTCATCAGCCGTGGACGGGGTGACGTCATCAGGAGAAGACGACTGGGCTGCCTGCAGCTTGCATCGGTCCGGAGGAGGAGCTTTCGGGAGTGACGCGTCCTGACAGCGAAACGAAGCCTCTTTGGCTGGCTTCCATTTTTGCTGACGCGTCCGGTACTGCGGTGGCGCGACAATGTCCTCGGGCCATACGGAGTTGAGTGGGATCAACTTTCCATTAGGACCCCACATCAGGTCCTGGCGCTCCAAGGGGGAATAGCGGAGAGTCTCCGCCTCCATTGCCTCCAAATCTAACCACATACCTAAATCCAGCTCCTCGAAGTTCGTGGCGGAAGAACTGTATGCTGTTCTCCTTCTGTCACGTGGGGCTCGCATATTTGTGCGGGATCGTTCCTCCAATGCAACACGGACAACTCCGGACGAAAACGTAAAGGTAGGAGATGATTTATTAATTATAAATCATACAATACAGCAAGACAGAAAACAAACAAAAGAAAAGCGTGCCGAACGCACGGGAAGCTAAGGCTAACACTTAGCACAAGAGTCTGGAACATGAAATACAAAAACGTGACTGTTGCTTACCGCAAACAAGGAGAACAGGACGAGTGAACAAAAAGGCAGGTTTAAATCGTGTCAGTGATGGCAAACAGGTGCGCGTCGGGAACACAAGTGGCAGGTGAAAATAATAAGTTACCATGGTGACGAAACAAACTCACAGGTGCACAAGCAATAACAAAAGGAGTCCAAAACTAACAGAAAACACAAAAACATGATCCGGCCCACGGATCATGACAGGTACACCCTGGACAAGTCGCCAACTCATCACAGGGCCAACACAGATAGACAGAAAACATTCACACTCGCATTCACACACGAGGGCCAATTTAGTGTTGCCAATCAACCTATCCCCAGGTGCATGTCTTTGGAGGTGGGAGGAAGCCGGAGTACCATATAAATAATAATTAGAAAAGCAACTGAAGTTAGTGCACTGATTTCAACACCAAATGTATGTAGATGCCTATTTATATACATTACACATATATTCAATATCTATATAAGTACACTAACTTCAGAACTATATAAATATATACATTGTATGTATATGCATATATGTAAATATATAGATATGTATACATTCATATATATATATATATATATATATATATATATATATATATATATATATATATATATATATATATATATATATATATATATATATATATATAAATAAATATTGTTGGCTTTCGGGCTTTCAAATTTTTTTTAGCCCAATGCGGCCCCAGAGTCAAAAAGTTTGGGCATCCCTGGAATAGACAAACTGTAAGACTGTCAAAAACATTTCACCCTATTAATATCTTTAATAAGTCTGAAAAGCTGTGCATATCTTCAGTAGACAAATTTGCTACGTTTGTTGTGTGTGTTGCTGTTTGACTGTGACGATCTGTCACATCACGTCTTATGTTTCCTTAGTTTGTGTTCATTTCCTGTGTAGAGCTCTTATTTTTGCTTCCTTTTCCTGCATGTCTCCCCAAACGCTCTTTCCCCTCACCTGCCGCTGATTGGCACCCTGGCCACACCTGGTAGTGGTTGTCAATAATTACTTTCAATACAGTAGGAGACATTGATTGACAAAACTAGTCACTTGTCCCCCAGGTCACAGATTTCCCTTCCTAGTGAAATAAGTAAACCAAAGTATTTGAAGGTTTGCCGAACAACAAGAGAGTGTCTCTAACTTGTGTTTTCTTAGCACTTATAGAAGTGATAAAGTTGGGGTTGCATGCTTCTGGAAGTTTTCTGCACGCGGTGGTATTACACACTGCCTGGGCTTGTGGTGGCGAATGGGGCTCCCCTCTCACTCGTGTGGCGAATGCTTTCATGATCGCTTGTATTTGATTCCCGAATAAAATGTATGGCGCAAGATACCCCACTTTTTCACTTTTAAGTTGTAACATTACTTGCTAAAAAGAGCAACAAAGTCACTGAAGTGTATCACAGAATATTTCTGCTGCGTCTTGTTCTCTGGCAAACCAGCCACTTATGATGTGTGTTGTGAAGCAGAGTTACAGTAGGTAAGATTGTAATTTTGCCTAATTTCTGAGAGAATCCTGCATGTGAATATAGCATTAAGGAATGGAACTATCCAGAACTAGCTGCAGTGTGCACAAACAACCACCAGGTACCATCTGTGAGGAGATAGTACTCTGGCAACTACCGACCTGTTTCTATTCTCAGTTCCATTTCGAAAGTAATGGAAAAAATAGTTTATGAACAGGTCGATAGTTACCTTGCTACTAATAACCTCATGTACAAATTCCAATCCGGCTTCAGAACTAACCACTCCACTGACACATGCCTTCTCTATCTGACCGACCACATCAAACATGAGGTGGACGCGGGCAAATACTGCGGCATGGTCATGCTGGACCTTCAGAAGGCCTTTGACACCGTTAACCACGTTATACTGTTGAATAAGCTCAGAGCAATCGGATTTGATAAAACCTCATCGAGCTGGATGCAATCTTACTTGGAGGGGAGGGAACAGGTGGTAGAGGTGAACGGCACCGTGTACCCCCCCTCTCAGTAAGCTATGGAGTCCCCCAAGGCAGTATATTAGGGCCTTTACTGTTCCTAATATACACTACCGTTCAAAACTTTGGGGTCACCCAAACAATTTTGTGGAATAGCCTTAATTTCTAAGAACAAGAATAGACTGTCGAGTTTCAGATGAAAGTTCTCTTTTTCTGGCCATTTTGAGCGTTTAATTGACCCCACAAATGTGATGCTCCAGAAACTCAATCTGCTCAAAGGAAGGTCAGTTTTGTAGCTTCTGTAACGAGCTAAACTGTTTTCAGATGTGTGAACATGATTGCACAAGGGTTTTCTAATCATCAATTAGCCTTCTGAGCCAATGAGCAAACACATTGTACCATTAGAACACCGGAGTGATAGTTGCTGGAAATGGGCCTTTATACACCTATGTAGATATTGCACCAAAAACCAGACATTTGCAGCTAGAATAGTCATTTACCACATTAGCAATCTATAGAGTGTATTTCTTTAAAGTTAAGACTAGTTTAAAGTTATCTTCATTGAAAAGTACAGTGCTTTTCCTTCAAAAATAAGGACATTTCAATGTGACCCCAAACTTTTGAACAGTAGTGTACATAAACGACATGTCATAAGCATGCGACTGTGAATTGTTTTTGTTTGCGATGACTCGGCCCTGCTGGTATCAGACAAGGACAAGTCACAGGTAGAGAAAATCCTCAGCGCTGAACTCTGTAGAATTTGCACCTGGCTCACTGACAACAAGCTATCCTTACACTTGGGTAAAACGGAATCCATCCTATTTGGGTCCCACATCAACCTTAAGAAAGTGAATGACTTCACTATAAAAGTGGGTGACATTGTTATCACCAGGAAAGATGAGGTCACCTACTTAGGTTCCATTCTAGAGGCTAATCTTTCCTGTGATAAAATGGCAACCAAGGTAATCAAAAAGGTCAACCAACGAACAAGATTTCTCTACAGAATCTTATCTCTGGTCAACAAAAGCACCATGAAGATTCTAGCGGGAACTCTCGTTAAACCCTTTTTCGATTACGCATGCACCTCCTGGTACCCCAGCACCTCCAAAACCCTCAAATCTAGACTCCAAACATCCCAGAACAAGCTAGTCAGATTACTTCTAGACCTCCACCCCAGATCACACCTCACTCCTACCCACTTCTCCAAAGTGGGCTGGCTCAGGGTGGAGGACAGAGTAAAACAACTTGCACTGAGCCTAGTCTATAAAATCCGCTACACCTCCCTGATACCGAAGTACATGTCAAACTACTTCCATAACATAAATGACCGCCATAACCACAACACCAGAGGGAGCTCCACTAACCATGTTAAACCCAGATTCCGAACTAACAAAGGTCTTAACTAATTCTCCTTCTATGCCACATCAATATGGAATGCACTCCCAACAGGTGTAAAAGAAAGGGCATCTCTATCCTCCTTCAAAACCGCACTAAAAGAACACCTCCAGGCAACTTCAACCCTAAACTAACACCCTCCCTTCCACATCATACCTCTTCGGATTGTAAATAATCAAATGTAAATAATCAAATGTAGACACTTTTTCTTATACTTTCTGATCTCTCTCTCTGTGTCCACTACTTGCTGTACATATCCTACCAAGTCAGTCCTACACTGTTTCAATGTCCATTTCTCTGATGATGCAATTGTCCACATCCCACACCCCGGATTGTAAATTATGTAAATAATTCAATGTATATACTCTGATGATTATCTTGTGTGATAACTGTATTATTGTCAAGACTTGGACTTTGCTGTGGTTTGTTTTCCCATGGTGCAAAAGAATTGGATCGGACATGGCGTGAAGTTAAATACATGATTTAATAATAGACTATAAAAAGTATAAACAAAAGGCGCTCACAGCGGAGGTACAAAACGTGGCTATGAAAATAAAAGACTTGCACAAAGGCAAAAAACTATGAACAAGAAACAAAAACTTACTTGGCATGGAACTGTGAACATGGCATGAAGAAGAGTGATCATAAAGTGTGATGTCGCCAGGTCGACCAACAGAAAATGACAGGCTTAAATAGTCATGTGGTGATTGAAAACAGGTGCTTGAGTTCAAATGAATCAGGTGCGTGAGTCCAAAACGTGAAACAGGTGACACTAATGGTTGTCAAGGTAACAAACAAGGAAGTGCAACCAGGAACTAAAAAGAGTCCAAAAAACAAACAGCACATGGCCAAACAAAAACATGATCAACAGACATGACAATTATGGTGTTAGTATATATCTGATAGTATATATCTGTGTCATGAATCAATTTAAGTGGACCCCGACTTAAACAAGTTGAAAAACTTATTTGGGTGTTACCATTTAGTGGTCAATTGTACGGAATATGTACTTCACTGTGCAATCTACTAATAAAAGTTTCAATCAATCAATCAATCAGTAGTATGATACTTCATCTGCAAAGGAGGGATGGAGGGGGGCAACGGGGGATTGGTTTATGACCTAAAAAAGAGGGCGGGGCTTATACTGGAAAACCTGTTCAGTTTATTTCGGACATGCATACAATAGTTAAGGGGAGTGAAGGGCGTGACCTAAATGCACCACTTATTAAGGGAAACGAGTGGGTGAAATAAAACCGGAAGTAAGCCTACGTCATTTCCGGCCGCCATTTTAATTTTGTAGTTCTCTTAAGACATCCACCATTTTAGTTGTAAGGTCAAAGAGCATGTTGATAGGAAGGCATGAGGAACGTCCAAAAATGAGGTAAAATGGGGCATAACCGGTAACCTCACTCTTCGTACAGTTGTATGCATGAACAATTTTAGCCAGTGACTCTCCAATCATCCTTCTCCTTGTCCTCCAGGGTCTGTAACATGGACAATGGGGTACGGTTGAATCTCTCCACCTGTCCATTACCCTGTGAGTGATAAGGTGTTGTGTGGGAACCCCGGATGCCTGAAAGTTATTTCAATCTTCCCATTAGCTTGTTTTCAAATGATTTTCCCATGTTGTGGTGTAGTCTGGTTGGGAAACCGAACTTGAGTGCGAAATTATTGAAGAGCTTATCAGAAACAGTTTTAGCTGCTTTGTTTTTTGTCGCGTAGGCCTGTGCAAAGCTTGTGAAGTGGTCCATGGCTACTAGTATATACTCATAACCATGCTTACACTTTTCTAGGTGGAGGAATTCCATGGACACTAGCTGGAATGGGTAAGTGGACTATATCGAAGTCAAAGGTGCACAGGTCTGTTGACTTGGCTTCTTCGTCTTTGTACATTGACATTCTTCTGTGACAACTTCTTTCGCCATCTGCGGCCAGTAGAACCATTCTCGGATGAGGTCGAGCATCCGTTCCACGCCCAAATGGCCCATTTCTTGATAGAGCTCTTTGAAAACCAGGGGCCAATAGGCTTTAGGAACTAGTTACTGCTTTCAGCGAGTTGTTTGGGGACGCAGGATACCACCATGGTTAACGTGAAGCTTCAACCATTGCTTCAGCAATGTAGTTACTGCGGGCTGCTCTGCCTTCACCTCTGCCCTACTAGGTCTTCTATTCTGTGACTTGTACCAGATCACTCTCGATAGAACTTCATCTGCTTCTTGTGTTTGGCGAATCTGGTCTGATGTGAAAGGCTGTTTAGGGTTAGTGTCTTTGGCCAACGTTAAACCACTGACACAGATAACTCCAACACCTTGGCATGGGTCTCTCATTGATGCACTTATGACTTCTTGCCCGCCTTCAGCTGTACAGCTCTTCATGTAGCAGTTAATGTCTAGTGCCATCCTTGACAGCCCATCTGCATCTGCTTTGGTCTAGCCTGGACGATAGCGGATGGTGAAGTTGAAGTTGGCCAGCTCCGTGACCCATCTGTGACCTGTGGCGTTGAGCTTTGCAGTAGTGAGTACATATGTGAGTGAGTTATTATCAGATGATGGGGCATGGTACAGATAATCTCGAAAACGTTCACAAATGGACCACTTCATGGCCAAAAACTCTAATTTGCCAGAGTGCAGGTGGTACGTTTTCTCAGCTGGACTCAAGGTGCGAGAGCCATACGCTATCACTCTCATTCTGCCTTGCTGTCGTTGGTACAAAACAGCCTCTAACCCCACTTGTCATGCATCGCAATGTAACACAAAGGGTTCAGTAAAGTTGGGGTACCCGAGGACGGGAGGTCTGGTAAGTGCATCTACAAGCTTGTTCAATCTTTCTTAATGTGAGCTTGTCCACTGAATGAGCATGCGAGATAGTAAATGGCCTTTAATTTTTTTTATCCCTTTTTTTGACTGTTCACGGGTGGCGGGCTAAGCAGACTGTAAAGGGGATGGGCTACACGGGCTAAGTTGGGGATGAAAGGTCTATAATAAGAGAGAAAATCAAGTATTTGACGTACCTCGCCAATGGTTGCAGGTGTCTTCTCTTTTAAAGCTATTACCGGGGCCAACTCTGCTAGGTCCATTGTATAACCTTCACTTGTTACCATCTTACCCAAAAACTTGACACTGCGCCTGAACAATTCACATATCTTTGGGGTCAGCTTAACACCATGCTCTTTGTAGCGTTGGAGGACAAGACGGATGTGCTCTAAGTGCTCTTCAAAGCGGCCACTATGCAAGAGGTTGTCGTCCAGATGCTGGAGGCAGATAGTGTCTCTGAGGCCTACCAGACAGTGTTCTATGCTCCTCTGGAACTCAGCAGGTGCGGAGCTCAGGCCAAAGGGAATGAGGACCCATTGATAGAGCCCTCAGGGTGTGATGAAGGCAGTCAAGGGGTGGCTTTCTTCATCCAAAAAACACTGGTGGTACGCTTTTCCCTGGTCTAATACCGAAAACCAAGAGCTCCCACCCAGCGCATCTAACATGTCTTGAATTCTTGGTATTGGGTGTCGGTCTGCAACTGACTTGCGGTTTAGCTCTCGAAAGTCACAACAAAGGCGGCGTGTACATGCGAACACATGCCACAGGTGATGAATAGGAGGACTGTGATGGTGTGATTCAAACTTTGTTAAGCAGGTCTTGCAAATATTCCCCTTCTTGGTGCAGAGGCTTTGGGACAGACATGTAGGTTTTCGGCACAGGACTTGTGTCATGGAGGGATAAGTGCATTTTCATAGACGGTATGCAGCCCACATTGTCTTCTTTTTCTGCGTGAAAAGATTTTTGTGACTTAATCTCTCTACTGCTCTTGTCTTGTGTCAGCTTGTTAACTTTTGTCTGAATTTTTGCTGCATGTACAGTGTTGACTGGTTCAAGGTGTCCAATCACTTTACAACGCTTTCATTAGTCTTATAGCTAAAAGTTTAAAACAATGTATTTAAGACAAACGTATACATTATACTTTTAAAATAAGAACAATTGTTTCATTAACTTTTATTTAAGAAATAGTCATTTTTATTTAAGATGAAAAGTAGATAATATAATACTTTTATTGCGAGACAATTAGTTATTAGTTATTAATTGTTATTTAAGCCACAGTAAATAAACTTGTATTTAAGTTAAAAAATAGACAATATAATACTTTTAAAATGAGGAAAAGTATTATTTAAGATATAACAGCCTACATACAAAATGATGCTTTTAAAATAAGGAAATAGTTCACTTTTATTTAAACAAATACCACATTATACTTTTAAAATAAGAAAAAAAAGTAAATAACCTTTCATGTCAGTTATATTAACTTATGCATATCTATTATAACTCAAATCCGTTACAAAAACAGCCATAGTATACTACGCGACAACTAAAATAAGATAATATATGGGTTTAGCTTGGCATAGAAAAAAACTTTTGTAATTGGGTTAAAATGCTGTGAAATAGAGGCGTAAACTTTTATTTAAGAGAAGAAGTAGACAATATAATACTTTTATTATGAAAAAAGTGTTTTAAAATGTATTTAACACAAAAATTAGACAATACTTTAATATACGAAATATAATTAACTTTCATTTAAAAAAAAATTGAACAACATTTTACTTTTAAAATAAGAAAAATACTAAATCAACTTTTTTTGAAGTTATATTAAGTTACACATATCTATTTTAACTCAAATCTGTTACAAAAACAGCCTTGGTAGTAAGAGACAACTAAAATAAGATAATATATGGGTTTGACATTAATGTAACATCTGTCAAAATGGTGGCCGGATATGACGTAGCTCTACTTCCGGTTTTATTTCACCCATTCCTCCCACTTAATGAGTGGTGCATTTATCCCGTGCCCACTTCACATGATGTCATACCCCTTCCCTCCCCTTAACAGGTTTTCCAATATAAAGAAATCCCCACCCCTTTTTTGGGTTATAAATCAATCCCCCACGGCCCCCGTTGACTCCCTTAGCAGGTGAAGTATCATACTACTTGTATCATCTGTTTCTTTTTCGGACTCATCAGGTCGGTAGTGCATTCTCCACTCACGCTTTTAAATGAAGGATGAGGCAATAATACAACCTTAGCTCTTGTACGCCACACCTACATTGATGCTACACTAATACACTTCCAATATCGTTTGTTTATGAGCGAGAATAAAACAATAATTAATAATTAATTCGGTACCGACCATACAGAAAGAAGCAGGTATTGAGGATTTTTTTGCAGGTTGGAATAGACTTGGTATCGAAGTATCGACACTTTTGACAACCCTACTGCCATCCATCCATCCATCCATTTTCTACCGCTTGTCCCTTTCGGAGTTGTGGGTGGTGCTGGAGCCTATCTCAGCTGCATTCGGGCGGAAGGCGGGGTAGACCCTGGACAAGTCGCCACCTCATCGCAGGGCCAACACAGATAGACAGACAACATTCACACTCACATTCACACACTAGGCCCAATTTAGTGTTGCCAATCAACCTATCCCCAGGTGCATGTCTTTGGAGGTGAGAGGAAGCCGTAGTACCCGTTGGGAACACACGCAGTCACGGGGAGAACATGCAAACTCCACATAGAAAGATCCCGAGCCCGTGATTGAAATCAGGACCTTTGTTTTGTGAGGCACATGCACTAACCCCTGTTCCACCGTGCTACCCTCTAAAGAATCCAGTGCCCAAACAAAGAATACATTCTTACCTCTTGTACGCCACACCTACATTGATGCTACACTAACACACTTCCAATACTGCTTGTTTATGAGCGAGAATAAAATAATAATTAATAAGTAATTCGGTACTGACCATACAGAAAAAAGCAGGTATTGAGGATTTTTTTGCAGGTTGGTATCGACTTGTTATCGAAATATCAACACTTTTGACAACTCTACTACCAATGTTAACATCATTCGAAGGCCAAAGGTGATCGATGCAAATTCTGGAGATGAATGCAAGCAACATCAAGACAATTGTGTGCTCTGGCTGAAATATTTCAAACCAGAGAAGAGAAGCTCCATAAAACAAGTCTGTGAGTTGCAGCCAAGATCTTCACAGTAAATATGTCGATCTGCCCATTTAATCTTGCTTTAACATTGAAATATATCACAAGGCTCTTCTGTGATGCCAGACCAGCCTATCACTCTTCTCTAATTGAGCAGTGGACACGCTGACAAAGCGCCATACAGCGCTATATTTCCATGTATTCCCATAACCTCAGCAGTAATGACAATGATTACAAAGGATGTTAATCAACCTGCACCGTCCTCTATAACAGATACTTATATAAAACATGATGATTTTTTTGTGCTGTTAATCCGAAGAAAACTGATAGCCAACCTTTAAAAAATACTTTAAAATGAAAGCATATTGTAATGTGTGATGTGTTTGTCAATAAGAAGTGGTGTGGTCCTCATCACATCCCTGTTAAAGAACAACTACGTAACAGGGACACTGAGCTACTGGCGGTCAGCGTTAGACCTTATTACATCCCCAGGGAGTTTTCACATGTAATTGTGATAACTGCTGCAGCATGTGAGTACGTACACAAGACGGTGTGCAATCAAAGCACCCACAAGCCCTTCTCCTTATTTCTGGTGACTTCAATCGTGCCACTCTTTCTGTCATTCTGCCCACCTTCACGCAGTATATGTGAAGTGCCTCGCAAGGGACAGTACAACTTTGGACTTGATGTATGCTAATGTCAAGGACACACACACAGCCACCCGAGTACCTCCTCTTGGACGCTCTGATCACAACCAGGTTCATCTTCTGCCACAGTACATCTCTGTGGTGAAAAAACAGGCACCACAAAGGACATTAAGTGGATGGAGGAGGCATGTGAACAGTTGAGGGACTGTTTTGACACCACGGACTAGGATTCATTCATTCATGTATTTATTTGACAGGGACGGTACAATGAAACATTGCTACCCACAGGTAACCGATGTCAAAGTACATACGACTTCTAGCCACAGGCTAATTTTCAAACCTTGTCCCTGGTTAGGCTTTTACAAAAAGATGAGAAAAGTGAAAAACACATACAAAAGCATTAAGACACGTACAAAAATAAAAACACATTGAAAATAATTGGCCCCATTTGTCCATACTACTTCCAGTTTTAGTGCTCACACTTCGGATTTTCCTTAAGCCACTTTTTCAGTTTTGTGGAGAAAAGTTTAATGTCCGACTGTGACTTTAACTCCAGTGGCAAAGAGTTCCACCGATGTGAGGCCTTCACTGAGAACGCAGACTGACCCAGAGTCGTCCGGCACCTTTTCACTCTACATCTTCCACCAACTGCAGCTCAAGTCTGCACACCTTCACTACTGTGTCTTTGTATTTCTTTACACATCACATCAGGGGCTAATCCATTAAGACACATAAAAATAGCTTTTAAAATGAGAAATTTATAAAATTATCAAAACTCATCATGTTATATTTTTGGGTAATATGGCAGTACTCTGGATATATGGATGTACTCTGCAGCCAACATGGAGAGGACATCGACAGTTTGACTGAGTGCATCACAGGATATATAAACTTCTGTGTGGAAAACACTGTGCCCTCCAAGATGGTCCGGTGTTTTCCCAACAATAAACCCTGGGTCACCACTGAGCTGAAGGCCCTACCAAACGAGAAGAAGAGGGCTTTCACCTCAGCAAACAAGAAGGAGCTGAGAAGAGTCCAGACAGATCTTAAATATAAGATCAGAAGGTGTAAGAAGGACTACAAACAAAAACTGGAACGACTGGAGCAAAATATAATCCGTGAAGTGAAGTGAAAGAGGTCATCAGGCTTCTGCCGACCAAGAATGGGCCAACAAACGGAATGTTTTTTTTAACAGGTTTGACTCTGGCCCAGGGGCGGATTAAGAAATTTTGGCCCCCTGGGCCTGACATGGTCTTGGCCCCTCAACCCCCCGCGCGTGTGGGCGCACACACACGCACGCACTATGCAAGAAATACTGTATACTGTGAACAGACATGCACACTGTACTGTACAGAAGAGTGCACATACTGCACACACACTATTAGGTATACCACACAGACACTGACAAGCACAGGTTTCACACAGACACAGGGGGAGGGGATAAATGGCCTAAAAATAAACATTTTTGAAAATGATTACGCCCACTTCAGTGATGGTGCATTGGGTCATTTGAGAGATATTATGTATTGGAAGTTGGTAGCTATCATGAAATAAACCCCCCAACCCACCCAAAAAACTAAATCGGACATGATTTTTGCCCCCTTTTCCTCCCTTCTATCATTAAAAATAAAATAATATCTTAGGAAAACACATTGGCATAACGGCAGCTGTGCAGCAAATTGAGGCTCAAAGTCTGTATCTATTTGTGGTTAAGCTTGAGGAGAAGGAGAAAGGTAAAATGATAACATGCATCGGAGAGCACCACAAAGAAAGGTGTAGGCCAGTTCATGGTACAAGGGCTGCATGCAGGTCAAGATAGCCCATTTCCAAGAATGCTATAGTGGCTGGACAGGCACTGGACATGTCCTGAACTCAGTGTCAGACGTGGCTGCCGAATACTTGGATGAAGTGAAGCAGCTGACAGATCTCATGCTGCCCCATCTGAAGACTGTCCTGGCCAGGCAGAGGATGGATGAGGAGACCTTCCCAATGGACCCTGTCAGTGAACAGGCTAGTAACATTGATGGCACCCCTGTGCACAACATTGGGATGGAGAGACAATGTGGCAAGGTGGACTACAAACTGAAGAAGTTGGGCACACTGAACGCAGTCAATAGGTCAATAATTTTACAGAAGAGCCAGGAGCTTCAGAGGTTTCAAGGCAGCAGCACAAGCAAAAAGGGAGGTTGAACTCAACTGGAGTAAATTCATGAAGGCAAAATTCGAGAGTAGGGCAGATGAGAAACAAGAGATGGCTCAAAGAAAGGAGAGTAAGAGACTAGACATGCTGGACACACTGAAATCTTTTGATGGCCCCTTCACGATAGTGGGGAAGTTGAAAAGTTCCTTGTGGATGAAAGTCTGCACAAGAATGCAAAGCTGCAGAGAATGAAGCTTGAGGTTCAGTTTGCCAGAGAAAGCACCAAGCTTCTGCCTAAAGTCAATCCTATCTTCACAATCCAGGTGACACTTCCCAGAAATGGCAAAAGTGCAATTCTCCAAGTCATAATGGATACTTAGAATTTTATGGTGGTGGTAAGTATTCATGAAAACAGGTAGCCTAACATTAGTGAATGGGTGAATTCTGGAAATAACCTAAAAATCTTACACAGTGCACCTTTAAGCAAGGGGTTTCTTTCGTGCTTTCAATTTTGCAAAATCATCCACCACATCATTGAAGTCCAACTCTCTTGTCAGCTCACTCTCAATTGCCATTAGAGATAACGCATTTAATCTTTTCTGAGTCATTCTTGTGCGCAGCTCATTTTTTACTCTTGACAAAAGAGAGAATGAGCGTTCTCCCTCACAGTTACTGACCGGTAGAGTGAGAAAAATCTGTAGCGCAATGTATGTATTAGGAAACGTAGGCTGTAGTCCAAAATGTATTATTGTTTTGAGCAGTCCTGAAGGGGTCCTCTCCTCATCAGTGTTGTTGAGCTGTATAAAAGATTTGAACTGTATAAGCTCCTGTCCAAGACTTTCATTGAGGTCAGATGGGTATGATTCAGTGAGAATCTTGGCCTTGTGAAGGACTGAAGCATTGGACTCTGTATCCAAAGAGAAAAGGACACTGAACAAATTGTTCAGATGTTTGTAGGCCTCCAGACGGTGATTAAGGCTTGAACTCAGTTGATCAATAGAGGCAATAAATGTCTCTATTTGAAACAGTTGCCTTCCCTCAAGCACAACATCTGGGGATGCTGATTCATCAGCAAACTTTTTACGTTTCCTCGTCCGTTCAGCCCTGTAAGATGGGGTGCCACCCAACATGTTTAAGGCTTTCTGCTCAAAATGATCAAATAGATCTCTTTGGGAGAGAACAAAGGTGCGCAGAGATTCCAGCAATCTAACTGCTGTACCAAGGTCCATGTCTGCTTTTTGAAGTTGCAGACTTGTGGCCTGAAATCTGGACAGAACAGTGTCCCAAAAGCCTGCCATGAAGGCCATCTCAAGTGAATCCAGCTTCCGCACTAGACTGTCAGCTTCAGTTCGTGTGTCTCGTTTCTCTGTGTCATCAGTGGAAATAACCTGTAGTGCTGCTTTTATTTTACTGTAGTTCTGCCACAGTGCTTTGGTAGATTCTGCACGGCAACTCCAACGCGTGTTGGATAAAGCTTTAAGTGTGAGATCTATGTTGGAATTGCCAAATACCCTGTCCCATCGGTGTGTGGATGCAGTTGTGAAGTTGTAAATAGACTGAATCAAGTCAAAATACTTAGAGACTTCATTTCCACATCTGTCAATGCTGTTGACTCCCACCAAATTCAAAGAGTGAGCTGCACATGGAATATAGTGTATTAATGGGTTGCTTTTCTTTAAGTGAGCCTGCAACCCATTATACCTCCCTGACATGTTGCTGGCATTATCATAAGCCTGCCCCCTGCAATTTGACAGCTCTAACCCTAGATTTTCCAACACAGACATGACACAGTTAGCCAAACTTTCACCTGTATGGCTAGTAATGGGCTCAAAACCCACAAAGCGTTCAACAACACTGCCCTCTTTGCTAACAAAACGGAATATGAATGTCAATTGGTCCACATGAGATAAATCTGGGGTTGAATCCACAATGATAGAGTAGTATTTGCTTGCTTGCAGTTCATCTGCTATAGCCTGTTTGGTTTTTGCACCCATCAATTCAATGAATTCCTCACAAATGGTGGAGGACAGATATGAGGTATTACCTCGACCCATCTGCCCAAACTTTCTGATGTGATCCTTTAGAAAGGGATCAAATTCAGCCAGGACCTCCAGAATACCAAGGTAGTTCCCATTGAGAGGAGACCCTAACGATTCATTTTTACCCCTAAATGCAAGGCCCCTTTCTGCAAGGAATTTAATGACTGCAACAACTCTTTGTAGCACCTGCCTCCAATAGCTGCTCTCTGCCTGAAACTGTTTGAACAGGTCTGCATCAACTGTGGCACCTTTGGCGCGGTTCAAGACTGCTTGCATGCAGGTTATGTGCTCAGCACTTCGCTCATGTTCACCAAATCTTTCTGAGTGTTTCCAATCACAATAGCCTGTCACAAAAGAATGCGTTTTTGGGGAAAACAGTTTGCATGCAAAGCAGTAAACATTACCAGTAGAGGGAGAGTACATCAGCCACTCTCTTTGTACTCGTTGTCCATTGGGCAAGTGTGAAGTAAAATGTTCATTGTTTAGGCATCGGGTTTTGCCTCCTAGCCCACTGTTCCTCACAGAAGCTGGATAATGGCTGTGACGGTTGTGAAATGATTTTGCACCTCTTTGAATAAGAACTTCCTTCATTGACTCAGTGAGGGTCTCAGCCCATTTAGCGGGATCACTAGGTAGAGTTGTCACTGTAGATGGTGTTGAAGAAAGATTCAGCTCATTTTCTATGCTGTCCAGAGGTGCAGTGACCTCACATTCATCCGAGCAACTGGCTACTGCTGAATTGGTTGAATCATAAGCATCAGAAGCATTTGGTTCAGTGTCTACACTTGTAGTGGTCTCAGGATCTTGGGAGCTACATGCTAGCTCAGGTGCATTGCTAACCTTAGCTGAATTTGCAGTAGCATTTATAGAATTGCTTTCAGCAGATGTCTTTGTACTGAAGAAGCTGGAGATATTTGGAACACTCTCAAGTAAAACTGATTCCTTTTTTTTCTTTTCTTGCTGAATTTTTTTTCTAGCTCCTCCACTTAAACGTTTATGATCCATATTTCCCTTCTTTCTTTGCACATTGGCTCTTTGCCTATCACAACAGATAAACCAACTATGTGTGTGTGTGTGTGTGTGTGTGTGTGTGTGTGTGTGTGTGTGTGTGTGTGTGTGTGTGTGTGTGTGTGTGTGTGTGTGTGAGTTTGTTTGTGTGTTTATGATCGGTGCTGCTTCCTTCAAGTGTGTGAGGTGATTTAGAAAACTAGCAACCCAGCATCAACACTCCAAAGCAGAGAATAACAGCTTACTAGCATAGACAATTGAGAGCAGAGAATCAACTGATTCGTCTGATAGACAGCAGGAGAGCAGAGTGGTCAGTGATGATCGAATCAAGAAAATGTCTAAATGGCAAGGGAACAGACTGATTTGTACTGAGGAGAAAGAGAGAGAGAGCCAATTACAGTGAAATATATTCCAAAAGAGCCAAGTGACTAGCTGAAGGCAGGGACAAATGCCTTGGAGTGACCAACAAGAGTGCAAAGTACCAAATGGCAAAATGTGGAAAGACCAACAGGCAGATCTGCTTTTACCTCTTATCTTCACAACCAAAAAGTTGCTAAATGATGTTTTCAGTCGCTAGCCAGGTATGGCCAAAAGACGCGAAATCTAGCGGCAAAGTCGGTCAATCACACTGACAGTGAAACAAATATTTTGAAAAGATAATAATTGTACACCTTTGTGCACTTTAGTCTTCTATCTAAATATTTTCACAAAGGACACCAAGGCAGCTTGCTAGCTATGATGGGAGCAACAATGTCTGATAGACAGCAGGAGAGCAGAGTGGTCAGTGATGATCCAATCAAGAAAATGTCTAAATGGCAAGGGAACAGACTGATTTGTACTGAGGAGAAAGAGAGAGCCAAGTACAGTTAAATATATTCCAGAGCCAAGTGACTAACTGAAGGCAAAGACAACAGCCAGATACCTTAGCAGAGACCAACAAGAATTCAAAGTACCTAATAGCAAGATGGCGAGACCAACACAATAAATTGTATTAGGATTTAATTTATTAACGTTAATCTTAACAGCCAAAAAGTTGCTGAATAATGTTTGTAGTCGCTAGCCAGGTATGCCCAAAACAAGAGTCGCTAAACCTAGCAGCAAAGTTGCTTAATTGCAACACACTCTAGGATTCAGGGGAATTAAGGATAATAAAGATATTAATTGTACAACTTTTTGTACTTTTTTTCTAGTTTTTTGAGTCGCCAGCCATGTATGGCCAAAAGTCGCTAATTGAATGCCAACGTTGCTTAATCGCCAACACACTGGGACTCACTGAAGGACTGACTGAATAAAAAAGATAATTAAGATAATTGTGTACTTTTCTCTTCTGATATTTTCTCTAAGGACCCCAAGCTATCTGCAAGCAGCAATAATGTCTGACAGACAGGAGAGCAGAGTGGTCAGTGATGAATGGCAAGGGAACAGGCTGATTTGTACTGAGGAGAAAGAGAGAGAGAGAGCCAATTACAGTGAAATATATTCCAAAAGAGCCAAGTGACTAGCTGAAGGCAGGGACAAATGCCTTGGAGTGACCAAGAAGAGTGCAAAGTACCAAATGGCAAAATGTGGGAAGACCAACAGGAAGATCTGCTTTTACCACTTATCTTCACAACCAAAAAGTCGCTAAATGATGTTTTTAGTCGCTAGCCAGGTATGGCCAAAAGACGCGAAATCTAGCGGCAAAGTCGGTCAATCACACAGTGAAACAAATAATTTTAAAAAGATAGTAATCGTACAATGTCTTGTACTTTTGTCTTCTTTCTTAATATTTCTCAAAGGACACCAAAATGTCGCTATCTGCAGGCAGCTTGCTAGCTATGATGGCAGCAACAATGTACCTTAGAGTGACTGACCAACAAGAGCTCAAAGTACCTAATGGCAAAATGTGGAGAGACAGACACAATAAATTGCATTAAGATGAAGAGAACTGTTGCTATTATTAATCTTAACATCAACCAGAAAGTCGCTAAATGTCACCAGCCAGGTATGGCCAAAAGTCGCTTAATTGGCCACACACAGTAACAGAGAAACTAACAAAAAAAGATCATAAAGATAATAGTTGTACAACTGTGTGTACTTTTGTCTTCTTTCTAAATATTTTCCCAAAGGACACCAAAATGTTGCTATCTGCAGGCGGGAGCGTGCCTATGTTCCCCGGGTCCTATGTTCCCCGGGTCCTATGTTCCCCGGTTGTTCCTGGGTCTTTGTATGCGACCGGGGAACTTAGGACCCTTTTTCTAAAAAAGGGTCCTATGTTCCCTGCATTGTATCTGGCGAAATTGCGAAATTGTGCCCTGACCAAAACCATCCCTAAACCTAACCTGTCACAGGGCGTTGTGGAGCACTTTTTTTTGGCGAAATTGTGCCCTGACCAAAACTATCCCTAAACCTAACCTGTCACAGGGCGTTGTGGAGCACTTTTTTGGCGAAATTGTGCCCTGACCAAAACCATCCCTAAACCTAACCTGTCACAGGGCGTGCGGCAGCAGATAGAGCAACTCAAACGCGAACTTCCTTCCTTCGACAACTTAAACGCGTCTCTGTCATGCGTGTCTGCGTGCGTCTTACTTAGTCGCGCATTGGAAGCAGCGGGGAACATAGAACCCTTTTCTGGAAAAAGTGTTGTACGTTCCCCGCAGCGGGGAACATAGAACCCTTTTTTTTAAAAAGGGTCCTTAGTTCCCCGGTAGAGGGGAACATAGGACCCGGGTAACATAGGGACGGGGAACATAGGGATGACCCGCTGCAGGCAGCTTGCTAGCTATGATGGCAGCAACGATGTCTGCCAGACAGGAGAGAGTGGTCAGTGACGATCGAATCGAGAAAATGACAAAATGGGTCAAAGACCAAAAAGTTATTAACTGACAGCAGTGACAAATGTCAGACTGTAAACTTTCTCGAAAGAAAAGGACAAAATGGGAAGATGCTGATAATAACAGCAAAATGGAAAATATAAGAATTTCCAAGTAATGCTCAACTCAAGTGTGTGTGTGTGTGTGTGTGCGCGCGTTAAACTTCTTGTTGAATGATTTCAAATTATCTCTGAGTCTGAACTGAGGGAAAGGAAACCAAATTTTGAGCAGTCTCTCATGAGTTCAAAATACCAAATGAGGAGATTCTAAAAGAACAGACCGGTTTATGAAAGACTTGATGGGGGAGGGGCACAGCTAAGAATACTTGAGTGAGATTCTGTGATCCAAATTCGAGATAGAGCTTTTTGATAATGATAATTTGTCAGAGTAAGGTTGTGTAATCAAAATTTGAGAATGAGCTTTGTCAATCAATCAAGAATATTTGCATTAAGTTCTGTGATCAAAATTCAGAAACAACCTTTAATAATTGATAAAGAATATGTGAGTGAGGTTGTGTGATCCATCCAATTTGAGAATTAGCTTTGATAATAATGATTGAGAGCCTCTGGCCCTCTGTGGATCATGGCCGCGGGGCCAATTTTGCCTGGCCCCTTGGGGCCTCTGTGGGTCGTGGCCGCGGGGCCAAGTTGGCCTGGCCCCTTGGGGCCTCTGACCCTCTATGGATCGGGGCCAAGTTGGCCTGACCCCTCGGGGCCTCTGGCCCTCTATGGATCATGGCCGCGGGGCCAAGTTGGCCTGACCCCTTAGGACCTCAGGCCCTCTGTGGGTCGCGGCCGCGGGGCCAAGTTGACCTGGCCCCTTGGGGCCTCTTACCCTCTATGGATCGTGGCCGCGGGGCCAAGTTGACCTGGCCCCTTGGGGCCTCTGGCCTTCTGTGGCTCGCGGCCGCGGGACCAAGTTGGCCTGGCCCTTTGGGGCCTCTGGCCTTCTGTGGGTCGTGGCCGCGGGGCCAAGTTGGCCTGGCCCCTTGGGGCCTCTGACCGTCTATGGATCGTGGCCGCGGGGCCAAGTTGACCTGGCCCCTTGGGGCCTCTGACCCTCTATGGATCGGGGCCAAGTTGGCCTGACCCCTCGGGGCCTCTGGCCCTCTATGGATCATGGCCGCGGGGCCAAGTTGGCCTGACCCCTTAGGACCTCAGGCCCTCTGTGGGTCGCGGCCGCGGGGCCAAGTTGACCTGGCCCCTTGGGGCCTCTTACCCTCTATGGATCGTGGCCGCGGGGCCAAGTTGACCTGGCCCCTTGGGGCCTCTGGCCTTCTGTGGCTCGCGGCCGCGGGGCCAAGTTGGCCTGGCCCTTTGGGGCCTCTGGCCTTCTGTGGGTCGTGGCCTCGGGGCCAAGTTGGCCTGGCCCCTTGGGGCCTCTGACCGTCTATGGATCGTGGCCGCGGGGCCAAGTTGACCTGGCCCCCTGGGGCCTCTGACCCTCTATGGATCGTGGCCGCGGGGCCAAGTTGGCCTGGCCCCTTGGGGCCTCTGACCGTCTATGGATCATGGCCGCGGGGCCATGTTGGCCTGGCCCCTTGGGGCCTCTGGCCCTCTGTGGGTCGCGGCCGCGGGGCCAAGTTGACCTGGCCCCTTGGGGCCTCTTACCCTCTATGGATCATGGCCGCGGGGCCAAGTTGGCCTGGCCCCTTGGGGCTTAAGATTATTATTTTTGCAAAAGTAGTTTTGCTTGGGTCGCGGCCGCGGGGCCAAGTTGGCCTGGCCCCTTGGGGCCTCTGGCCCCCTGGGCCTGGGCCCGGTAGGCCCGGTCATTAATCCACCTATGCTCTGGCCCCACTACAACCCCTTCACATCCACTCCACACCTGCCCCAGCCTTATACACCTCAGCAAGGTCCACACCTCCCTAACAAACCCCTTTTAGTCAGCCCACCAGCCCAGTTCACCGCATCCAGCCATCAGCCACCCGACACTCCGTCAGCCTGCATCAAGTGAGGAGGGAGTTGGGAAGGAACAAGGTCAGGAAGGCTCAAGCCCAGATGGCATCATTTCCAGGCTACTCAGGGAATGTGCGGACCGGTTAACTGGTGTGATCCATTACGTTTTCAACCTGAGTCTCAGCCTGGAAAAAATCCCTTTCACCCCATGCATGACACTGTGGAGGCCCTGAGTAGCTCCTTTAGCAATAGACCGTTACATCCACAGTGTAAGAAGGAGCGCTACCGCAGGTCCTTTCTACCCAGAGCTATAAGACTTTACAACACGCTTACTTGATTACTGTGATGTTTTTTTTCGTGGTGTGCAATAGGGATGTAAGTGTCTTTTTTGTTGTATTTTATTTTCTATCTATACATATCAGTGAGCAATACGTAGTATTTATTAAAATTTTTTAGTTTTTTCATTACGCTTTACTTCTGTTACTGTATGTAATAAACCTGCACTGCAACAACGTTATTTCCCCATTGCGGGATGAATAAAAGTCTATTCTATCCTATACTATGTTACAATAAACTATTAAAAATATGCCTCATATTTTTAGATTGTCACACAAAGCCAATAGTTTATTGGCAGGCCACTCCCCTTAAATATATGATATTTATGACGTTCTGGCAATCCACAAAATATTTTATAAGGTCAGAAAAAAAATCAATTGACAAACCGGTTTTGATCATGTTCAGCCTGCAGATTATCTTTTGATGGCTCGAGTCTGCCCTCTTGTGGAAATGATTAAACATAACATGCAGTACAAGATATGCACTTTAATTGCATTAAGGGTGCATGGAATGTGGTAACCCCAAATAATAATACTTCTTACTTTATGTAATACTTAAAATATTATTATTTTGATTTTTAAATTATTTCTTGATTACATACTATTGGATATAGTTTTTCTTTTACTACTTTAATCCTGCACACATTATTTTCTTTCTTTTTTGGGGGTGGTGGTGGTGGTGGGGTAAATAACATAATACATGAAGAGTGTCACTAAAAGCCATTTAGCTCTTTTTTTCTCCCCAAAGCCAAAGGGACTCACTGGAATATTCAAACTGTGTGTAATGTTACAGTGACCCCAAATAATAAATCCATCAATCCATCCATCTTCTTCCGCTTATCCGAGGTCGGGTCGCAGGGGCAGCAGCCTAAGCAGGGAAGCCCAGACTTCCCTCTCCCCAGCCACTTCGCCCAGCTCTTCCCGGGGGATCCCGAGGCGTTCCCAGGCCAGCCGGGAGACATAGTCTTCCCAACGTGCCCTGGGTTTCCCCCGTGGCCTCCTACCGGTCGGACGTCCCCTAAACACCTCCCTAGGGAGGCATTCGGGATTGCATCCTGGCCAGATGCCCGAACCACCTCATCTGGCTCCTCTCGATGTAGAGGAGCAGCGGCTTTACTTTGAGCTCCCCCCGGATGGCAGATCTTCTCACCCTATCTCTAATTTCGGCTGGTGTACCCGTGATCTTGTCCTTTCAGTCCTAACCCAAAGCTCATGACCATAGGTGAGTATGGGAACGTAGATCGACCGGTAAATTGAGAGCTTTGACTTCCGGCTCAGCTCTTTCTTCACCACAACGGATCGATACAGCATCCGCATTACTGAAGACGCCGCACCGATCCGCCTGTCGATATCACGATCCACTCTTCCCTCACTCGTGAATAAGACTCAGAGGTACTTGAACTCCTCCCCTTGGGGCAAGATCTCCTCCCCAACCCGGAGATGGCACTCCACTCTTTTCCGGGCGAGAACCATGGACTCGGACTTGGAGGTGCTGATTCTCATCCCAGTCGCTTCACATTTAGCTGCGAACCGATTCAGTGAGAGCTGAAGATTCTGGCCAGATGAAGCCATCAGGACCACATCATCTGCAAAAAGCAGAGACCTAATCCTGCAGCCACGAAACCGGATCCCCTCAACGCCTTGACTGCGCCTAGAAATTATGTCCATAAAAGTTATGAACAGAATCGGTGACAAAGGGCAGCCTTGGCGGAGTCCAACCCTCACTGGAAATGTGTGCGACTTACTGCCGGCAATGCGGACCAAGCTCTGACACTGATCATACAAGGAGCGGACCGCCACAATCAGACAGTCCGATACCCCATACTCTCTGAGCACTCCCCACAGGACTTCCCAAGGGACACGGTCGAATGCCTTCTCCAAGTCCACAAAGCACATGTAGACTGGTTTGGTAAACTCCCATGCACCCTCAAGGACCCTGCCGAGAGTATAGAGCTAGTCCACAGTTCCACGACCAGGACGAAAACCACACTGTTCCTCCTGAATCCGAGGTTCGACTATCCGGCGTAGCCTCCTCTCCAGTACATCTGAATAGATCTTACCGGGAAGGCTGAGGAGTGTGATCCCACGATAGTTAGAACACACCCTCCAGTTCCCCTTTTTAAAGAGAGGAACCACCACCCCGGTCTGCCAATCCAGAGGTACCGCCCCCGATGTCCACGCGATGCCGCAGAGTCTTGTCGTTCAAGACAGCCCCACAGCATCCAGATCCTTAAGGAACTCCGGGCGGAACTCATCTACCCCCGGGGCCTTGCCACCGAGGAGCTTTTTAACTACCTCAGCAACCTCAGCCCCAGAAATAGGAGAGCCCACCACAGATTCCCCAGGCACTGCTTCCTCATAGGAAGACGTGTTGGTGGGATTGAGGAGGTCTTCGAAGTATTCCCTCCACCGATCCACAACATCCGCAGTCGAGGTCAGCAGAACACCATCCTCACCATACACCTTGGGTTAGGGTTGATACGTTGATAGTGCACTGCTTCCCCTTCCTGAGGCGGCGGATGGTGGTCCAGAATCGCTTTGAAGCCGTCCGGAAGTCGTTTTCCATGGCTTCCCCGAACTCCTCCCATGTCCAAGTTTTTGCCTCCGCGACCGCTGAAGCCGCACACCGCTTGGCCTGTCGGTACCTGTCCGCTGCCTCAGGAGTCCTATGAGCCAAAAGAACCCGTTAGGACTCCTTCTTCAGCTTGACGGCATCCCTCACCGCCGGTGTCCACCAACGGGTTCTAGGATTACCGCCACGACAGGCACCAACTACCTTGCGGCCACAGCTCCAATCAGCCGCCTCGACAATAGAAGTGCGGAACATGGTCCACTCTGACTCAATGTCCAGCACCTCCCTCGTGACATGTTCAAAGTTCTTCCGGAGGTGGGAATTGAAACTCTCTCCGACAGGAGACTGCCAGACGTTCCCAGCAAACCCTCACACTGCGTTTGGGCCTGCCAGGTCTGTCCGGCATCCTCCCCCACCATCGCAGCCAACTCACCACCAGGTGGTGATCGGTAGAAAGCTCCGCCCCTCTCTTCACCTGAGTGTCCAAAACATGAGGCCGCAAATCCGATGACACAACTACGAAGTCGATCATGGAACTGCGGCCTAGGGTGTCCTGGTGCCAAGTGCACATATGGACACCCTTATGCTTAAACATGGTGTTCGTTATGGACAATCGGTGACGGGCACAAAAGTCCAATAACAAAACACAACTTGGGTTCAGATCCGGGCGGCCATTCTTCCCACTCACGCCTCTCCAGGTTTCACTGTCGTTGCCAATATGAGCGTTGAAGTCCCTCAGTAGAACGAAGGAATCACCCGGGGGAGCACCCTCAAGTACTCCCTCGAGTGAATCCAAAAAGGGTGGGTACTCTGAGCTGCCATTTGGCGCGTAAGCGCAAACAACAGTCAGGACCCGTCCCCCCACCAGAGGCGGAGGGAAGCTACCCTCTAGTCCACTGGGTTGAACTCCAACGTGCAGGCTCTGAGCCGGGGGGCAACAAGAATTTCCACCCCAGCCTGTCGCCTCTCACTGCTGGCAACGCCAGAGTGGAAGAGAGTCCAGCCCCTCTCGAGAAAACTGGTTCCAGAGCCCTTGCTGTGCGTCGAAGTGAGTCCGACTATATCTAGCCGGAACTTCTCCACCTCGCGCACTAGCTCAGGCTCCTTCCCCCCCAGCGAGGTGACGTTCCACGTCCCAAGAGCTAGCTTCTGTAGCCAAGGATTGGACCGCCAAGTGGCCTGCCTTCGGCTTCCGCCCAGCTCACATCGCACCCGACCTCTATGACCCTTGCTATGGGTGGTGAGCCCATTGGAGGGGGGACCCACGTTGCTTCTTCGGGCTGTGCCAGGCCGGGCCCCATGGGGACAGGCCCGGCCACCAGGCCTGGCTCCAGAGGGGGGCCCCGGTGACCCGCGTCCGGGCGAGGGAAATCTGAGTCTCGGTTCTTGTATTTCCATAGAAGTCTTCGAGCTGCTCTTTGTCTGATCCTTCACAAATAATAAATATAATTGTTAAATAAAACCTATGCCTTGTTTTTAGTGAATACTTAGGCTTACTGTATTGTAATGTTGGTAAATATGATGGTAAGTAATTTCTTGGTTGGTAATTGGGGAAAAAAGTTTAAGAGACACTGTTCTAATAAGACTTGCAATGAAGAATGACTTGTTTTAAATAATCCACAACAGGGCGTCATGACGCAGACAGCTCCAGAGTCGTGTATAAAGAGGGTATGGCCAAATAAACAAGAGGCGCCATGAATGCTACCTAGGACGTGTGCGGCAGTGCCCAGAACCATGCATTGTGGTCTTTCTGACGTTAGTTTTTCTGACGAAACAATCCACAATAATAGGTCTCAATATAGTTTTAAACATAACTTACAATGATTTGATTTCGCCAAAGTATAATTTTGCGTATTTGACGCACTCTGCTGCTACATTCTCGCAGTGTTTCGTGACCAACAGGCACTCTAACACGCAGTCGACGGCGCAAAAAGAAAAAAAGAACGCCCCAAAAAATTACTTATTACCCTCATTTTACCAAAATCTTCCATAGCTTTGGACCAACAGTCACAGAGTAATAATGACTTTTGTGTGAAGTATCAAGTGTGGCGGCTGCCTCCAATGTATTTGTAATCACTGTATGATTATGTATTATTCTAACTGATCTTGTAGGGAAAGCAATGTAAAATCTTTCCACAGTTTTCGCAGGTGGAGCAGCCCAGGCTGCACAACAGGTCATTTTTACACGTCGAAAAACCAATGAGGAAGCGCCGCAAACACATAGCATCAGCCCAAAGTTAGTAGCAGACCTTTGGCCTTTTGACCAATTATTAAGAAAATCGCCTGAAACCAGGTTGGCCGTACTCTCTTTGTACATGACTCTGGACTGCACCAGATGATCACAATAGGAGCCTAACAGGATTAACAAACTGCCAATTTAAAATTATTTTTCTTTTATAGCTGCACTAGCTGCAGGTTGCAGGCATTATTAAAATTTTAAAAAACATCACGCTCATCTGCAGCAAGTTTTGATGGAGGGATCCTGCTTAAAGCCAGACAGAAAACCAATTAACCTGAATCGCTTGGCCTCAGCGGAATTAAAGCGGCGCCCTGTGAATTGAGCTACCATGTGCAGCATTTAGTAGGATATTGCAGCGAGGAAAAGCATCATCCCGAGGGAAGAAAATAATGTTGTAAAGTCATCATCTGTACTTTGGTACACAAATACAAATCAGTTCAATGACTCGTGACTTGCTGCCCTTTGGGCCCAAAGTAAATATGTTCCTAGCTGTTTCCTTTTATAAGGAAGGCCTACAGGTGACAATAATACTTCATCCATACAGAATCCCAATGCAGATTAGCCGTTAGGTTTACAATAAGGTAACATTGGGTTACACTCCATCATAGTATGCTTCTCGTGTAGTTCATTTGCATAACCACAATATTACAAACATGCCTCGATACGAGACACCTGTATAGCACTGTACAACATACTGTATGACCCGGGGGCCATTTTGGTCAGGCATCCCGTTTTTTTTTTATTGTTTATTGTTTTTTACCTGTTTGATTGGTGAAATAGAGTCAAATGTAACTAGTGCTTACGTTAAATTGGTGAAACAGAGTCCTGTGGCTGTGCCCGCTGGAACAAGCTTCTCCTAAAAAGTCAAGAAATTACATCTTTGCGAGCAGTAACTAGTAGGTTGTAATCACTTGACGTCAAGTCCGGCTTGTTAACTATGTGAGGCTTGAAAGGGTGGGCCAGCGAGCGTCTGTTGTCAAAGAGTTCTGGGCAACATTTTGCCTTAATGGAAGAAAACTAACCCGTTTTTGGCTGTTGGAACCACAGAGATCGCGAAAAGGATAAAAAAAAATTCTGAGTTCCTTGAGAGGTAATCAAGAATGGCGAAAGAGTGCAAGATTTTACGAAAGACGATGAAAAAAGTAGCACACACTCCTCTCGAAGACGGCAGAGTCGAAGAAGTTTTCATTGATCACTTCGTTACAGGTTTGTTTGATATACTTTTTAACTTTTGGTATTTCCCATTGAGGTGTTATCTTGTCAGGGGTACCTGCCGTATATCACAACCTCAAACAGGTATTTAGTAAATACCAGGCTCAGTCCTTTCCCCCCTACCGTCATTATAACTGTTCCATTAAACTCCTCCTGGGGCATTACCTTTGGCAATACTTTATAATGTGTCAGGTCTGGAACAGTACGCATTAAGTAACCATATTTCTTTGTCTCTCGCGGCGAGTCTCATTCTCCCAACTCCCTCTCTATTGGGGACCGTTTTTTGTTGTTGTGGAAAAAGATACATCTTTGCGGCCCTGTATTGATTATCGTGGTCCAAACGACATCATTGTGAAGATAGATATGCTTTGCCACTTATGAATTTGGTGTTTACTTCATTATCTTCTGCTGCTGTTTTCACTAAATTAGACTAATGCAATGCTTATCACCTGGTGAGAATTGGGGAGGGTGATGATTGGAAGACAGCTTTTAGCACCCCTATGAGGCATTTTGAATATTTAGGTATGTCTTTTCACCTCACTAATGCGCCAGCGGTTTACCAAAATCTAATTAACAACGTTCTCAGGGAAATTATAAATTAATTCTATTTTGTGTGGCTTGATGACATTCTTATCTTTTTCAGGAATCTCCAAGAACATGTCTGCCACGCCCCTCTCGTCTTACAGCCGTTATTGAAGAATCGGCTATATGTCAAAGCTGAGAAGTGCGAATTTCACTCACCATCAGTGTCCTTTCTGGGGCTCATCGTAGAGAAGGGCCATCTCAAGTTTAATCTTGTTAAAATCCAGACAGTGGTGGAGTGGCCATCTTCTACATCAACGTATCACTTGCAAAGATTTTTGGAATTTGCTAACTTCTATGTGTGATTTATCCGTAACTTTAGCAGCAAAGCTGAACCTTTGACGAGGCTCACATCCACTAAAGTACCTTTCCGGTGGACCTCAGAAGCCGAGGCCACCTTTTCTTCGCTAAAACAAATGTTTACTATAGCACTGATCCTTAAGTACGCCAATCCTGCTTTTGTCGAGGTTGATGCATCGGATACAAGAGTTGGACCAGTGCTGTCCCAGCTTTCCCCGCCGACCGAAGGCTTCATCCCTGTGCCTTTTTCTCGCGTTGCCTCACAGCAGCTGAAAGGAACTATAATGTGGGGAATAGAGAGCTGCTGGCTATTGTTCTCTCGTTACAGGACTAGAGGCACTGGTTGGAGGCAACTGCCACACCATTCCTGGTCATCACAGATCATAAAAACCTGGGATATATAAAGACTGCTCAAAGACTTAACTCCCGCCAAGCACGTTGGCCATTGTTTCTCACACGCTTCAACTTCTACTATCTAAAGACCTGGCTACCGCAACACCAAGCCTGTTACGCTCTCCAAAGTTCACGGTCCTGCCGCTGAAGAAACCATTCCGGAGACCATCATACCTGTGGCTCGAGTGATAGGAGCACTCCAATGGGAGGTGGAGAGAAGGGTGTTCAATACCACCTCCAAGACCAAGATCCCCGACAATGTTTCTGGGGGCAACCTATGTGTACCAAATTAACTGATATCTAAAGTCCTGCAGTGGGAACACAAGTCCAAGTTATTCCTGTCATTCTAGCATGAGGCGCACTCTGTTTTAAGTCTCACAGAGATTCTGTGACAAGGGAAGAGACCTCAAGGACTTTGTGAACGCCTGCTCCGCCTGTGCCAGAGGCAAGGCCTCTCATTGTCCTCCAATCGGTCTCCTACTACCTCTACTAATTCCGTCACGACCGTGGTCCCACATCACTTTGGATTTCATCACAGACTTTCCAGTTTACCGGAGCAACTATGTCATACTCAATGTGGTCGACCGGTTTTCTCTGATGGCTCACTTCATTCCCCTGATCAAACTACCTACATCACTGGAGACTGCTCAACTTCTGGTCAAACACATTTTCCGCATTCATCGTATCCGTCTGGACCTGGTCTCGGACAGGGGACCCCAATTTACATCCCAAGTGTGGAAGGCTTTTTGCGAGGCGTTGGGGGCCACCTGGAGCCTCTCATCAGGATACCATCCCCAGTACAACGACCAGACGGACCGGACTAACCAGGACCTGGATGCGGAACTCCGCTGCGTATGCCACCGACACCCTTCGTCCAGGTCCTCCCCCTCCTTTGGGTGGAGTACATTCACAATTTTCAGCCACAGGTATATCTCCTTTTAAATTTGCCTACAATTAACAGCCACTTCTTTTTCCTTCCCAGCAGTCAGAGATATCTATCCTTCCGTTCACTAGCACATTTGTCGAGCTCATCGGGTGTAGCGGGATACTAGAGTAGCTCTGTCTCGGACGACTGCCTGAAACCGTAGGCTGGCGGAGGGCCACAGGATACCTGCCCACACTTATCAACTTGTTCAAGAGGTATGGCTGTCGTCTCGGGACCTACCATTGGCTGGCTCTTTTAAGAAGCTTTCTCCAAGGTTTGTGGGGTCATTCAAGATCACCAGGATCATCAGACCTGAGGCGGTCGAACTCCAGCTGCCCCAATCCATCAAGCGTCATCTGGTATTTCACATTTTCAACCTCATGCCGGTTACCACCAGTCCGATGTGTCCTCCTTCTCCTCCTCCGTGCATGATTGATGGTCACCCAGTTTACAAAGTGGAGGCTGTTTTAGACTCCAACAGGCGAGGCAGGGGAGTTCAGGTTCTAAACGACTGGGAAGGGTACGGTTCTGAATTTACATCATTATTATTGTAGTGATGACTATGACTGGTTTAACATGGATTAGCAATCACTTCAGGGTGTCGGGTCAGGACAGCAATTATGCGTTCAGGTGAGTTCAGGAGAAATAATAGATTGTCCAAGTCCAGATTTGTAGTTTTATATGTGTCTATTGAAGACACATAAGTTGTTTGTTTGTGTGGTTTCCTATACTAAAACAAATAAATTCATTATAAATCAACTAAAGTGACCACAATGTAATGAACTATAGGCACACGCCTGGTATAGGGCTGTTGCAATATACATCAATTAGCTGTGTATACACATGTACATAAATGCACATAAGTTAAACATCCCGGCCCTAATTAATGTAATGATTAATAGAATGTAAATAGCATCACAACAATAATTCTAAATTGGAAATTGGGACTAACAAACATGTCCAATGCCACAAACAGACCCCAACCAGGGTATGATATTCAGCTAGCAGTTAGCTTGTGAACTTGATGCTTAACAGCCATTAGACTACAATAAAACGGACAAAATGAGTTGCAATACAGTTTTAGGCACATAGCAAGTGATATGAAAGTGTATATAATGTAACTCACTCCGTATTGACGCACACTGCCAATTAAACAATAGACAAAGATCTTCACCTTAACTTTCTGAGCTTGCTGATTTAAGGATGCGTTCAATGCCCCTTCCAGTGTCGTAAAAGTGAACTAAATACAAACAAGCTACCCAATGACACAAAAAGAAAACAAGCATTTCAGAGACAGTCTTTTGTACACTTATATTAATTTATAATCTATTTTTCACAATCGGCTTTGCCAGAGTAGGACCCCAACGCACAAGATAAATTATAAGAATAATCACAAAAACCACACTCAAAAAGGAGTGAGGAAAATTAACTAAGGTTGCACACAAAAAGGAGTGAAGAAAAACAGAAAACACACACAAAAGGTGTTCACCTCTTTGGGTCCACTCACGCTTCTCTTTTACTGTGGCTCTGTCCTGGCGCTGCCATGTAGTGTTAACTGTTTCCTCTCCACACCTTTTGTGTGTTTTTTTCTGTTTTTTAACATCTTTTGTGTCCATACTTCGTTAATTTTACTCACCCCTTTTTGTTATAATTCTAATTATTTATTTTCTGTGTTGGGGTCCTACCCCGGCAAAGCTGATCGTGACAAACAGATTTGTGACCGACTCTCGCTGTCGTCCGGGTTCCATGGACCACCAAGGACAGACATAACTTAGAGCAGTTTTGACTTTGTTTATTTTTCAATAATACTCAGTCTCTTCGGGTCGCTTTTCAGCTCCTCTTCCTGCTCGCTCTTCGGCACGCTTTTCAACCTGCCGCGTCGTCTTTGTCTGCCTCTCGCTCTCTTCCGCGCTGCATCCACTGTTGGCTCTCCAACTCCTTCTGCCCCGACGTTCTCGGCTGCCCCCTTTTACACACTGGGAGGAGATTATATAATTGTGCCCAGGTGGGCGATCCACGCACATGCCATTTATCTCGGCGTCGATCCCGGCGAGCCCCGCCTTGCCGCTGCTCCGCCGGCCACGCCTCCTCGCCGCCATCTCGGGGTCGGCCCCGGCGCACCCCGCCTCGCTGTCGGTTTGCCGGCCACGCCTCCCCACAAGATTATAAACAAATATAAGGATGAAATACATAAAGGTAGCGTTTGGGATGAAACTCAATGTAACAAGGTAAAAGTAGCATTTCTTATTAGCACAAAAATACTTAAGTAAAAGTAAAAAGTACGTACAAAAACTACTCTGACAAGTACAACTTATCTAAAAAATGACTTAAGTAAATGTAACGGAATAAATGATGGACTGGTGATACTACTCATTCTGTGGCGAAGAAAGCTAGCGTGCTGATCGCTACCTGGCAGCGAGCACCGCTAATCACTAATAGCCGCTAGTAATCACTCGCTAGCTTAAATGCTAACATAAATATGTCTTCCCACGCTACAAACATCATACCCCAATCTAAACTTGATGAAATATGTAAATACATAGGATGTAAAGCGCCACTCTACGCTGTGTATGCTAGTGCACCCCCCAATTTGTCACGTTTCATGTGTCAGCTAACCTGCGACGAATGTGGCCGTATGAATCCCCTTCATACTGTATGGTTACATCCCTATGTTATGCATATTGCTAGTTCAGGAACACATTGAGTGCATGAAATGCCTGGCATGTGTTCATCCTGATGACCTAAACACAAGATTGGGCCGTCATGGCAGCAACAAGACCATTATTGTCCGCACAAGCAGCAATCACTTGAAGCACCAAGTAACATAAAGACAATCAGGTGCACAACATTTGCAGAAAATAACTGAACTGGACCACAGCTCTGAAAATGTACTGTAAGGCAAACATTACCATAGCAACAGAGACAAAGTGTCATCTTGCCATGAAAATATAGCACAATAATGCAGTGAATGCATTATATTGCAGAGGAGTAAAATATAAAGTGGATGTATAGTATTTACATGTATTGTTTTTTTTGTTGGCCTTGCCATTTTAGTGAAGCAATGCAGAAAACCTTCGAGTTACTAGAAGCTTCCCTGTGCTGCATCACTTTTATTTCTCCCTCAAGATTCCCCTTATTGTTAAATTAAACGGTATCTGAATGAAAGCCTTGCAGAGCTGCAGTAGGTGTGGCAACATGTTGTTTTTCTTTCTCCAGCAGTGGTTCAGTGCTTGTTGTTGTTGTTGTTGTTTTAACAAGATCACCTTCAGTTTCCTGTGTTTGTGCTCATCATCATCCTGGTAGACATGAGTAAGAGAGATGAACAATGCTTTGCTTCACAATGTTGGAATTCATGCTTCTGTTGTTGAACCGCAGCTCCCCAGCACTCATGTGTCATCACTCGTGTTGCCAGCTATTCAGACAATACTGTATATGCTGGGTGTTGAATCATTTTAAACGGGTAGCAAATGTACACTTGCTGTACATTAATTAGTGGAGATTAGGGAATAAGCGGTAGAAAATGGATGCATGGATGGATATGATGCTCCATGAGTGAGATCAGTTAACACCAATACGGATTACATGTATTTACTGTGAGTTTATGGAGAGTGCTATTGACAGTTAATATCAATAAACTAGTTCCTTATTCTCTTTTATTACATACAATTGTTTGATCAAAACAAAATTAATAGTACACAATAACTAAAGAAAAGCAAAAACTATGATCTAGTACTGTGCAACCTACTAATAAAAGTCTCAATCAATCAATCAAAAACTCACATAAATCATTTGGTTTTTGCATTCAAAATCCTCCTGTGTCCTGGGAATTATTAAACAAAAAATAAATCATGTATTTGACGAAAAATAAATATCGACTAATCACTCTAGTATCAATCATATACTAATACTACCTTTGGTATCGATACCAATTTATAGATCGAGCCACCCTCCTCTTTTGTGTCATGTACTGATTGTGACAATGCTAACAAAGCAACCGTTGTTTTATTATCCTCTCTCTAACTCTTGTATATCTGTTATTTTTATTTCCTGTTAATATCTGCTTAATTTCTGCTGTAACTTGGTTCCTTTACTAAGCACTTGGTGTTGTTTAAAACTACTTTAGCGATTAGCACGCCTGCTAATGGCTCCCTCTTAGTGTGTAACATATTTAGCCTCGTCCTGCAGTGATAATGGTACATGATAATGATACTTAGGATGATGGTACATGATAATGATGCTTAGGATGATGGTACATGATAATGATGCTTAGAATACAAAGAATTGCAGTTTATTTTCCGTAATGGAGGTGATTAATATTAACTTTGAAGAGCAGCTCCACACTGTGTATGGAGACACACAAACAGCTGCTAGCCGCTTGTCAGGCGGGGCACTAAACATAAATAAAGTAAAATAAAATAAAAAATAAAAAAATCATTCAGAGTTGATCGGCATTAAAAGGCATTAATCGGGAAGGGCGATCACATACTTTTTCATGATAATTGTCAGAATATATGTGAGGTATATTTCTTTAGTGTTGTCCCTTGAGAAGATTTACTACTATACTTATCTAAATAGTTGCCGAAATATAAGGAATTAACGATGCACATAATTAAGGATACCCATATCACACCTGCACAATCCAAAAAGAACCAATATGATTAAAAAAATGCTGGGTTTTGTCAGGGATACAATAAGATTAAAAAGTAGGGTTTATATTATAGCGGTATAAGAGAAATAATAAAACATTTAAAATGAAATACATGAATAAAACTGAGTAAGTGTCTCAACAAAACATCCTCATCTTGGCTTTGTCTGATAGGTGACAAAGCAATTTAGCGTAATATTTAATAATATCACTCATTAATAACAAATTATTTTGTTTCTGAATATGCTCAGGACCAATAAAACATGAGCAGTGGGCTTAAAAGGCATAAACATTTTTTTAAATAGGTGTAAGCCCAATGCACGCACCTTCTGAATGATGTATAAATATATATATATTAGTTGCAATTTATTAAATAATTCATTCGATAAGAACCTCAAGTGACCTCTCCTGCTTGCAATCTTGTATTTACTTCATCAAGTGATTCCCCTTGTTGCTAGCAGTAAAAACTAATGGTTTGTGTTGTTATTGACTTCAGGATTTAACACAGCTGGACGCAAACATTTTATTTACACATACTGAAAAATGTAAGGATGTGGGGAGCATTTTGATTCTGTAAAAAGTCTATAATAAATACTACACTTATTCAAATAAAAGTAATCAATAATTTGCATTTCTCTTTTTGCTCAATTTTTCCTTTTTTTTTTGTTTTTTGTTGCTGACCTCAAGTGGTCCCTGGGCTGCACTTTGAAGAAGATCTTTGTTGTTACATGTACAATTTATGTACAGCGAAATCTAGTCTCTGCATTTGACCCATCCTCTCTTGAGGAGCAGTGGGCAGGCATGGTGTAGCGCTCAGGGACTGGATCTGGCTTGTCCTGGTTCAGATTCTCGGTCGGTAAAGCTTCCATAAGTGGGCAACCCAGAAGGCAATGTGGGCGTAGTGTTTTGCCCAAGGACACAGCGGCAGTGAGAAGGATGGCGGAATAGGTGAACATATAAAAACATTCTGTAAAAAAATGTGTTTCAAATAGTGGGTTGGGACCCCCTGAGAGGAATTTTTTTGTATTTGTGTTTACAGGTGGTCCTTAGAGGTACTGCAAAAAATATTTGGTTGATTGGACTTTATTAAAAAAAAAAACGTTTATATTTTTCCCTGCAAGTTTTCCACAAATGTAAATGTCTTCACCTGTGAACAGTGATCCAACACCACTAGTGTGGTTTAGAAATGGCAGAGGCATGGCCACCATACTAACTGTATGTTGAAGGTTTAAATAAAAAAACCCATAAATAAATAATGTGATATTATTATATTCATATTAGCATTTAAGATAGCAAGCAATTAGCACTGGAATCACCAGCTAGCTATTAGCTGCGATATACTGTATTATTTTAATAATTAATCATTGCACAATTTAGGAGCAGTTTAATTAAAAATACAGTAGTACTTCAACTTAGCAGCCTAACGGAGCTCTTAACTCAAAACACTTTCATATCAACTTATCCCAATTGAATTTATTTATATCTATTTAGTTGGTACTTGCCAAAGCCCCTCGAAAAACGAAAAACAAACAGGGCTTTTGCTGCACCAACTAATGGTGAGGATGCTTTTAACTCCAAGTTGTTTAAGTTGAGGTACCACTGTACAAACACAATTTTAAGACAGATCTCTACAGCAAATATTTGGGTATCAAAGTAAAATTTTTGGGGTCCTTGTTAAATGTTAAAGACTTCTACTCTAGTATTCATGTTAAAATGATACACAAGCTAGGTAGTAGCAGCATTTAATTTAATCAACAGGCTTCCCTGTTCTACCTAGTAGAAGTAGTAAGTACAGGAACACAAGTACTGAGCTAACAGAGGCGAAGAGATAGAGATGTGGCGAAGTTGGTAGAGTGGCTGTGCCAGCAATCGGAGTGTTGCTGGTTACTGGGGTTCAATTCCCACCTTCTACCTTCCTAGTCACGTCCGTTGTGTCCTTGGGCAAGACACTTCACCCTTTGCCTCTGATGGCTGCTGGTTAGCGCCTTGCATGGCAGCTCCCGCCATCAGTGTGTGAATGTGTGTGTGAATGGGTAAATGTGGAAATACTGTCAAAGCGCTTTGAGTACCTTGAAGGTAGAAAAGCGCTATACAAGTATAACCCATTTATCATTTATTTATTTAGTTTGTTCAAGGAATAAAATGAAAAAGGGACATATATAAAGACTATAACTAACACAGAGCAATACATAAATATTATCAAGTTGTCAATAGTAATTCAATAACATGGGGGTCACGGTTCTCTTACCTAAGAGGGTCATGTCAGAAAATAATTGTGAAGCACTGCTATAAAAAAAGAGTTGATAGATTTTATGCCAAAATTCTGCCGTAAAAATAACAATGGTACCGATTTTTCTATTTAGAAGTAATTCAAGAAATAAAAATAGGGCTGCAATAATTAATTGACTTAATCAACCGAATCAATTAATTTGATTTGAAGTTTGATTTATATTCTGTTTCTTCGATTAATTCTTTAATGAGTGTAGCAAATAAAAATGTGTAACATTTGGATGTATGGAGTGCCCGGAACTTTAAAAACATGGTTATTGTTTCCACAATGGAGCACACGTGAGAGCCGTGGTGTGATCTGTGTGGCAGGTGAACTGCGGAGTGTTTTTGTCGTTTAATTGTTAAAAGTGCAATTTCCATTATGATGATGTGCATTTATTTAAAAAAAGAATGAAGGTTATGGTAAGCAGAACATGTTGTATAGGGTTGGGTATCGAGTATCGAGTATCGAGTATCGAGTATCGATTGAAACCGGGACTAGCTTTCCGATTCTCCCGGAATCGTTCAAAAGTTTAAATTTCGATTCCTAGTTTCGATACCCAGTACGCCGACCGTAAAAAAAGAATAAGTCCGCCGACCGGAAGAAGAAGCCGCTGAACACCAACGAAGAAGCGCCCACCGCCGGAAGTGTTAGCATAGCCGAGCCTATGTAGCCGAGCGAGTCAGTCAAGCATGGATTGCGGGCGTCGGCGGTCGAAAGTGTGGCTTTATTTTACTAAAAAAATAGGAAAGCGAAATATAACACGTGCGACAGGACTGTTTCGTGCTTAGGAGGGTGCACGTCGAACATGATGAAGCACCTCCGAGTTCATGAAGTACAAATATATGCATGTCCCGTCTTCGACGCGCTGCGCCGACCGTCCTCCTCCTGCTGTCAGATCTCGCTTTCTCCTATTTATGCCTTCAAGCTTCTTCCACACCCAGCGAACGTGTATTTTCCACAGCAGGAGACACTATCTGTCCAGAACGCTCACGCATCCTGCCTGAGAAGGTGGATATGGTCATTTTCCTAAACAAGAACTGTCTCTGATTTTATACTGTACCTGCTGCTAATCTGGACTGGGTTTTGCAAGTTGTTTCTTATTGTTTATTTGCTTTTCTGCACCAGGTTAGCCCATCAGTGGGAGCACGGTAACACGTTTAAGTACCTGCAGCATCATACACTTGTGTGTGTAAATGTGTTTTCATGAGGTTTTCAAAAATAAAGCTCTCTTGAGGAAAGTGTACCCCTGTGAAAATGTATTTGTAATATTTATATTCAAGTTCATAGATTTGATATTTATATTCTAGTTGAAAACAGCCCTGTGAGGAATTTATAGTAAAGTTCATAAAAAGTTAATAGAATTAAAATTGATGGAGAATGTCAGACTATTTCATTCAGAAAGACTGTATGTAATTAGCTAGCTCATTTAAAATATCCAAAACTTTTTTTTGATCCTGCCTCTTAAAAGAATCGTAATCGAGAATCGTCAGGAATCGGAATCGAAACAAAGAATCGGAATCGGAATCGTTCGAATTCAAACGATACCCAACCCTAAGTTGTAATGAGTTACTTTGGACTGTTTAAACCAATGGTCCCCAAACTATATATATTTTTTGTATTATTATTTTTTTACATCTGTCCTTTCTAATCCATTTTCTACCGCTTGTTACTCTCGGTGTCTCCTAGCCGTCAGGCAAATCATATTGTCTAAAAATGCATTTTCCCATCGGCAAGTGCGAGCTCTTTCCGTCAAAAAAACAAACAAACAAAAAAAAAAAAATATATATATATATATATATATATATATATATATATATATATATATATATATATATATATATATATATATATATATATATATATATATATATATATATATATATATATATATATATATACAGTATATATATATACAGTACAGGCCAAAAGATTGGACACACCTTCTCATTCACAACACAACTGATGGTCTCAACCCCATTGATATAGCAAGAAATTCCACTAATCAACCCTGATAAGGCACACCTGTGAAGTGAAAACCATTTCAGGTGACTACCTCTTGAAGCTCATTGAGAGAAAGCCAAGAGTGTCCAAAACAGTAATCAGAGCAAAGGGTGGCTATTTTGAAGAAACTAGAATATAAAACATATTTTTAGATATTTCACCTTTTTTTGTTAAGTACATAACTCCACATGTGTCCATTCATAGTGTTGATGTCTTCAGTGACAATCTACAATTTAAATAGTCATGAAAATAAAGAAAACGCATTGAATGAGAAGGTGTGTCCAAACTTTTGGTCTGTACTAAATATATATATATATATATATATATATATATATATATATATATATATATATATATATATATATATATATATATATATATATATATATATATATATATATATATATATATATATAGCAGTGTTTTTCAACCTTTCTTGAGCCAAGGCACATTTTTTGCGTTGAAAAAATCCGGAGGCACACCACCAGCAGAATTTTTTTTTACACGAAACTCAGTAGACAGTAAAAAGTCGTTGTCGCAATTGTTGGATATGACTTTAAACCATAACCAACCGTGCATCGATATAGCTCTTGTCTCAAAGTAGGTGTACTGTCACGACCTGTCACATCACGTCGTGACTTATTTTGAGTTTCTTGCTGTTTTCCTGTGTATAGTGTTTTAGTTCTTGTCTTGCGCTCCTATTTTGGTGGATTTTTCTCATTTTTTGGTATTTTCCTGTAGCAGTTTTATGTCGTCCTTTGAGCGATATTTCCCGCATCTACTTTCTTTTAGCAATCAAGAATATTTCAGTTGTTGTAGTTCATTGTTGATTGTCATGTCATGTTCGGGTGTACATTGTGGACGCCATCTTTGCTCCACAGTAAGTCTTTGCTGTCATCCAGCATTCTGTTGTTGTTTACTTTGTAGCCAGTTCAGTTTTACTTTTGTCTGCATAGCCATCCTTAAGCTTCAATGCCTTTTCTTAGGGGCACCTTTTTACCTGCACACTGCCTCCCGCTCTTTCCGACATCTACAAAGCAATTAGCTACCGGCTGCCACCTACTGATATGGAAGAGTATTACACGGCTACTCTGCCGAGCTCTAGACAGCACCGACACAAACAGTTTGGGTACCCCTGGTTTAAACTATTTTCCATAAATTACGCATTAAGGCTATTTCGTGTTTTTGATCTGATTACTCGATTAATCGAACAAACTAATTGATCGATTATTCCATTACTAAAATAATTGGTAGCTAAAAAAAAAAACACTGCAAAATTCTGGCAATTGAGTTTTTTACATCTACTGTTTTCTTTTAATTTTTTTTACACAGCAGGTAAAAACAATTTTGCGAGATGTTTCTGATTTTTTTTGATTTACCTTACAGAAAGTCAAATTAGCCATAAAACCTGCCTTCTACATAATGTTCTACCACTAGAAAAAAATGGCTACAAATGAAACGATTTAAAGAATGGCTGGACTGTGCAGGTGTACCTAATGCTGTGTCTGGTGGAGGATTACAACAGGTGATGCTGAGTGGTGATGTCAAACAAAAGGGAGTAAAAGAGTCGTTCATCGTGGACTCCTAATGCGCAGTCAGGAGGTCCTCCCTTGTCTCCACTGCAGTGCTGCTGCTTCTCCTCCTTCTCGCTGCGCGCCTCTTCTGACAAATCTGTCCACCGCTACTGTAAGACTTGCTTTTTTTTTGTACACACACACACACACACACACACTTACACACACACACACGCACACGCGCACACACTCCTCTCCCCTTCTTACATGCACCATCCCCGCATGCTCCATATCCATCTTGTCCTGGTCCTTGTGACGCGATGTTCTCGGTCCATCAGCATCCTCTCGTCCATGTTGCCTTACCCTGCGCTCACAAGAGGGGGGTCTCAGTAGATGTGTTGGATGCGAACACTGTGGCTTCCTAGGAGGACACTTTGGTGGAATTGGAGCGAGGAGACTCCGATTTTACGCACCACAAATGCAGATCACATGCGTGCATGTGTAATATTTCTATTTATTTATTTTTCCTCCCGCTGTGGAGCATGGAGACTTTTTTTCCATCAAGATTAACCCGACCGGATGTGTTAAGTTTGATGTAAAAAAAAAAAAAAAAAACATAAAAAAAAATTGTGTGGGGGTGATTCCCACACATAAGCGCAAGCAAGGCAGCATCAGTGGATCTTCTCTTCTGCACGTTAGAACCAACACAAGCAGATGTTGGTCTTATTGTGAGTACATTGTGTTGCTGCATCAATTAGTCTCTCATGCATGCTCATAATTCACTTTTTCCATCATGCATCTATGCTCTGTTTAAGTGTCTGCCTCTAATCTAAACAACTTTATCTAAAATGATCATTTCTGCAGGCAGAAATGAAAAGTACGTCATTCCACTGCTGAAGACTCAACAAGGTGAGTAAAATTGTCCAATGTAGAGAGGCATTTCTTGGATTTTTACCTTTTCTGCATTGAGCGATATAAATATCCATACCTGTTATTATCCTATACATAGGCAAGACGTTACCATACTCAAATGGTCAATTATCATTGTACACTGTAAACATATACCAGGATTTTACAGCATTTAACAGTTTTTTCACAGTAAAATATTGTGATCCAAATTGTATCATTACAACAAATACCTTTAAAAAAATACTATATTCCTATATTTCACAGCAAGTAACTGTTATTTCACAGTAAAATCAACAAATGACTGTAAATTCAAACTGATTTGTCTCTTAAGGGGTTCAGTAGACGAAGTTGCACACTCTGGTACAGTAAGGGGCTGTATGCTGTTCAAACGAGAGAGTAATCAAAAACAAACTACAACTGTGAAGTTACTTTAGTAACTTAATTTAGTTGTAACTTTATTGTAATTAACAGTAAAAGTACAAGTTACAGCAAATTGCTGTGAAGATATTTCACAGTATATTACTGTAAATCAGGGGTGTCCAAAATTTGGCCCACCAGCGTCTTCAATTTGACCCGCGCAACGGTTCCAATTCAATAAGCAACCCGACCAGAAGCAATCCTTTTCTATTTATGTTTGCCAGTGGTAGTAACTCTGCTTTTAATTGTACCTTTAAACTGAAAAAGTGCAGCATGTACTTATATGACCCATTTCAAACAACCTTCCCGAGTCACAGTGCAGAAAAAAAGTAAACCAGTCAGTACAAAAATTCAACAGACATGGTCACACATACCACAACCTGCTCATTGAACTTTGTAAAAAACATTTTTTTTTAAAAGGTCCAATTAACATAAAAAGTCCAAATGACACCCATTTAAATCCATTACAAGGGATGATGGGAAAAATGCAAAACCCTTTCTCCACACTTATCCATGTTTGACACATTTTAGCTGCTTGATATTTCTGAATAAATACAAAACCTTAAGGAGGTTGTCACGGAAGTAAACAAGGTAGGAGTTCAACATTCACATACTCTTAATAACCAATTATAAAATGTGTTTTATTATATATCCATTATATTATTATAATAATATGTACTCTTATATAAGCGGCATAGGATGGATGGATGATATATGTATAGGCTTTACATATATATATATATATATGTATATATATATATATATATATATATATATATACATATATATATATATATATATATATATATATATATATATATATATATATATATATATATATATATATATATATATATATATATATATATATATATATATATATATACATACATATCTAGTGTGTGTGTGACAATCATTGGTACTTTAATCTTTTAATCTTAATATATATATACCATGAAAACACATTGAATGAGAAGGTGTGTTATATACAGTATATATATATATATATATATATACATATCCATCCATCCATCCATCCATTTTCTACCGCTTATTCCCTTTGGGGTCGCGGGGGGCGCTGGAGCCTATCTCAGCTACAATCGGGCGGAAGGCGGGGTACACCCTGGACAAGTCGCCACCTCATCGCAGGGCCAACACAGATAGACAGACAACGTTCACACTCACATTCACACACTAGGGCCAATTTAGTATTGCCAATCAACCTATCCCCATGTGCATGTTTTTGGAGGTGGGAGGAAGCCGGAGTACCCGGAGAGAACCCACGCAGTCACGGGGAGAACATGCAAACTCCACACAGAAAGATCCCGAGCCCGGGATTGAACCCAAGACTACTCAGGACCTTCGTATTGTGAGGCAGACGCACTAGCCCCTCTACCACCGTGCTGCCCCATATATATATATATATATATATATATATATATATATATATATATATATATATATATATATATATATATATATATATATATATATATATATATATATATATATATATATATATATACAGTACAGGCCAAAAGTTTGGACACACCTTCTCATTCAATTCAAGCTCATCGAGAGAATGCCAAGAGTGTGCAAAGCAGTAATCAGAGCAAAGGGTGGCTATTTTGAAGAAACTAGAATATTGTCATGATCTGTGGTCTGGATTATGTTTTGTTATTTTTTGTTAGTTTTTGGACTCTTTTAGTTCCTGTTTGCGCTCCCTTGTTTGTTTAGTCACCATGGCGACTCATTAGTTTCACCTGCCTCATGCGTTCGGGTCACACCTGTCTCTAATCAAGAGAGACTATTATCTAAACCTGTTGTTGCCAGTTAGTCGGGCTGGCGACACAGCTCTGTTCATGATTGTTTCATGCTCTTGTCATGCTCTTTTCATGCTTGTGTCATGCGATTACTTTGTTCATGCTGCTCGTGCCTTGCCAAGTAAGTTGTGTTTATTTATGCCACAGTTAGCGACTTTCATGTCCTAAGTTTTTTTTGCCTTAGCTTTCGCCTTTGGCACGCTCGCCTTCGGGTTGTTTTCTGTTTTTTTTTGTACCCTTTTGAGTTTTGTAGAATAAATATGTTCCTACCTGCTACCGTTGTCCGGAAAAGTCAGTTTGCGTCCTGGGAGAACAATCCTCGCAGTAAGTTGCGAAAACCGCCTCGTCGTGACAAATATAAAACATTTTTTCAGTATTTCACCTTTTTTTTGTTAAGTACATAACTCCACATGTGTTCATTCATAGTTTGGATGCCTTCAGTGACAATCTACAATGTAAATAGTCATGAAAGTAAAGAAAACGCATTGAATGAGAAGGTGTGTCCAAACTTTTGGCCTGTACTGTATATATATATATATATATATATATATATATATATATATATATATATATATATATATATATATATATATATATATATATATATATATATATATATATATATAGTTACTTTGCAGGCAGAGACTGTCGTCTTTTGTTTATCACTGTAAATGGGTTCCGGACATGACCGCGATGATTTAAATTCCGAAAAGTAGGAATCATAAATTACAAATCATTCATCATAGCTACAGCATAACAAAATATGTTTAATGACATATCAAATATGTGTTTTAACTTTGTGAGAGCCCTCCAACTATAAAATAGCACCCTTAACACTATTTTACTCCAATATAGTAGTGCTGCCTGAGGCTGGGCCAATCAATGGCCACGATACTGAACAGCTCGCTCTGATTGGTTTAGTCTCCTCAAGTGACCAATAGTGCTGTAGTATTGATAGTTTTACTTCATTTGGGCATTTTTCCGCTTGTAACGCTCAATTTAGGACCAAAAAATTGTGAAATATGCATTACCGGTAAATAAAAATCTGCGATGTTTAAAATGCGATGTGGCGAGGGATGACTGTATTTGCCATGTAATAATATTACGAACTACCTTTCATTTATCATCATATTGTATGCCAACAAACTGATGGACACATCGTTTTGCAGATATTAAGGGTTCAGCTATCCCAGCAGGCAAAGGACGTTAAAACAACATTAGGTTCTGATGTTGTGCAGCTCAAACCTCAAAACGTTGGAACAGAATGCTTTGTGACAACGTTTAATCAATGTTGGGTTCTGACGTTGATTTGACCATTGAATTTGGTCATTTCCCAACAACGTGGATCCAACGTTAGACATTAACGTTGTCTCAATTTACAAGTACAAATTTTTTGCAACGATATTTCAAAGTCCGTTTTAAAGGACATGTATGTATAATCAACATTGTGTCAATGTCTTGTACCTGCTGGGATTGTCAAACTAATTTCAAAAAAAGGTTTCAATAACAAAATTATTTTTTTCATCAAATAATATCACATTTTTTGGGTAAACATTTTTTATTGCCACACACTTCCAGGTTTTTACAGGCCACATAAAATTAGGTGGCCCCTCAAGCCTTAAGTTTGACATTTGGCCTAAGTGAAATACATTTTCAATCATTATAAACACTCAAAACAATGCAATAATTATTATAATGACAACTTACACTACCTTGTTGGCTATTCATGATACGTGCCATGTCTCTCCTCCTCAAGTATATTCCCACCAGTTGGTGTGCTTCGTTTACCCTAGAAACATCGCCCACACAACATGTGTGCGTTACTTCATGCCAAAAAATGGCATTCAATTCGGTGAAATGATTGTGTGGTTGATATCAGAAATCCAGGATTGAATTGCTGCATTTTCTTCACACTTGATAATGTCTTTAAAGCATCACATCGTCCAAGCCAGAGGTCAATTTGCTGATCTACCACAGCAGCTGAGCATAAATGTGTATTTGTCACGTCCCACAAAAAGGGCATGTGTCTTTCATTTGTGCGACTGCGCCACCTCACCTTGAAATGCATGTGACCGTACTGCCAAAACGTGCACTGACAGGTCAGCGATGGTGTTTACGTCTCTTCCCCGCCGCATGTCAATGAGAGCACATGGTGCAGCTCAGGCATCGTCACATCCCCTCGGCGGCAAGCAGGCAACCTATTTTTGAGGCAGTCTTAAAATTTTGATCAGGCGCATCAGGTTACACCTTCCCTGGCGTGCTGTTTTCTCTCCCGGTTCATATTGATGACGCTTATGTGAAGCCTCTGTGTGGCATCGCCGCTCCACTCTGAATTATTCAGCCAAGCTGTTCAAATGGCCATTTTGCTGCAGAAATAATCCAGCGTGAATATGTTTTCTATGACATAGTTAATTACGTAATATTATCTGGTAAATTTTTTTTGATTATCTTAAAATATAGTGTAGTGATTACATATGACAAATGTGTCACTTAATTATAGTGTAATCTATAATAGGAAACTGGAGTACTTTTTTTTTGTCTGCTTCTTTTGGTTAGCATATCTTTTCTTTATTGATATAAACTAGTGTTGTAACAATACCAATATTTTGGTACCGGTACTAAAATTATTTTGATACTTTTAGGTACCATCTGTACTTTTCTAAATAAAGAGGACCACAAAAAATTGCATTATTGGCCTTATTTTAACAAAAATTCTTAGGGTACATTAAACATATGTTTCTTATTGCAAGTTTGTCCTTAAATAAAATAGTGAACATACTAGACAACTTGTCTTTTAGTAGAAAGTAAATAAACAAAGACTCATAATTAGTCTGCTGACATATGCAGTAACATATTGTGTCATTTATCATTATATTATTTTGTCAACATTATTAAGGACAAGTGGTAGAAAATTAATTATTAATCTACTTGTTCATTTACTGTTAATATCTGCTTATTTTCTCTTTTAACATGTTCTATCTACACTTCTGTTAAAATGTAATAATCACTTATTCTTCTGTTGTTTGATACTTTACATTAGTTTCGGATGTTACCACACATTTGGGTATCAATCCGATACCAAGTCGTTACAGGATCATACATTGGTCATATTCAAAGTCCTCATGTGTCCAGGGACATATTTCCTGAGTTTATAAACATAATGTACATTTAAAAAAAACGAAAAAAGATGTTGTGATGCCAAAAAATGGTACTTTTCAGAGACAGTATCGTACCGAGAATGATTCATTAGTATCGCGCTACTATATTAATACCGGTATACCGTACAACCCTAATACAAACATGAACATGTGAAATCTATTTTAATCATCTGGATCAATAGACTTTAAAAGAAGGAGCAAAACATCTAACCTCACAGAGTGTAAAAAGCTATGATTGCTAAAGCCTTGTCTAATTTTGAATCAACATTTTCAACTAGATTGGTTCTAGCTGCAGTAACACTCCCCCTCTCTCTGTAATTAACGTTGTTCACACACGACAAAGGAAGCTAACAAGCTAGTTAAATAGAGTTTAAAATAAGTCAATAACATAACTGGGCAACGGCACTTACTAGATTTTGAGCATTGTGTCGACACAGATTCGCTCCTCCTAGCACATTTCCTTTTAAATACGGGGGGATGCCAGGGTGTGATGCCGGGGACCATGCTTTATCAGTATCATGCTTCAAACTCTACTTTGAAAAGCTGTACATTACAAAACGTGCTCATTGCGGCCATTAATCCTGACTGCGTCATTTCAATTAAAAATAAACAATCAGGACAAATTGTTTCATTCCTTTTTGTTTTGTAGGTTAAAATATTTTATATGTTGCGCTCCTGAGTAATGTTGTTGATCAATTTTAATTTCTTATTTCTTACTGAATTTATTTAATTTAATTTGCGGTGTCAAACGGTTTAAGTCAGTCAACATTTTTTAACAGTTTAAATATATATTTTTTTTTCTCCAAGGAAATTGATGCACTTTATATTTTTTTCTGTTAGAGACAAAAAAAAGAATGTTAAATAAAGTTATTCTTTATTTTTGTGTTTTCTTAAAAGGTAATGAGGATACAATGTTATACAGAGGTGTACTTAATATACAAAATTTAGAGAGAAATTATACTATCTATAGTTATTTCCTGTGCGTGTATGAAGATTTTTGCAAACACTTTGTTCTTTGATTGATTGATTGAGAAGTTTATTGACATCTTAAAGAATTTAATCCATGTAATGCTTTAAAAAGGCAAATGGATGGCACAATAAGCCAAAAGGCTTGTGGTCCATTAAATATTTATCACATTTGATACATTCAATAATTAAAGATATATAACCTGTAACATGTATATAAAAAATGTTAAAAAAATTGATAAATTATGTACATATACACAGTATACATGTCAGGTGATTTGAAAAGCAATTTATACAAAAAATGGTGGTGGTGGTGGTGCTGGGGGGGGGTGTATGTACACTATGTACATGACTATGCACATGTTAACTCCAGGAGTGTGCAAAACAGAATGAGAAAATATATATACACTATAACCACATATAAAACTGATCAATTTTGGTTCAGATCAGGTAGAGGTTGAGCTGAGCCTTGATTTTATGGCAGTTTTAAAATGTAGTAGGGAAGTTCGAATTTTAAGGTCTGTTGGTAGTGCATTCCACTGTGTGGTGGCAAAATAGTAGAATGCTGTTTTTCCCATGAGAGTCTTGAATTTGGGCGGGGACAAGGTCTGAGGAACTCCCTCTTGTGTAGTACCTGTGAGCATCACTTACTCTGGTGAAATAGTTCGACAGGTACTTGGGGACAGTTTCTCTGAGTATTTTGAATACCAGGCACTTTGCGATTTGGTGTACCCTTTCCTCAACTCTAAGCCATCCCAATTTGGTAAAGTGGGCTTGAGTTAGGTGAGTCCTGTATGGGAGGTTGAGCAGGAGTCTCACCAGCTTGTTTTGGGAAGTTTGCAGTTTTGTTTTTAGTGGCTTAGGGATACTGGTGAACCATGAGGTGCAGGCTTAGTCAAAATGACACTGTATGAGGGCACTGGCAAGGGTCTCAAGTGTATCCCTGTTGATGAACGCAGAAATCCTGCCCAAAAATCTAGTTTTATTATTGATCTTGGTGATTGATTTTAATGCCATTTTTTCACCCGAGAGAGTGTTGTCCAATATACAACCTAGGTAAATTACCTTGTCTTTGCTGGTGATTATGGTATCACCTGCTTTAATCGTAAAGCCTGGGGATTTACCTAGGTTGTGCTGTGACCCAAATAGGATGGACTCTGTTTTACCCAGGTGTAGTGACAGTTTGTTATCGGAAAGCCAGAGACAGACATTACTTAGTTCGGTGCTGAGTGCACTTTCAACCATCAATTTGTCCCTGTCCGAGGCCAGGATCGCAGAATCGTCCGCGTGTGTATATGTATATATATATATATATATATATATATATATATATATATATATATATATATATATATATATATATATATATATATATATATATATATATATATATATATATATATATGTTAGGTCAGGAAAAGACACAGAGGCTATTTCATCCCTACGATCCTGTTTCTAGGTTTCCCTGCTTTTCAGGGGCTTTTATTGATAACATATTGCTCGGCACCTGCTGGAAGACGTCTGGACACGCCTGTGCTATAAAATATTATTGATCAATAAAATCCCCTGAAGAGCAGGGAAACCTGCGAAACAGGCTTGTAGGTATGAAATAGCCCCTGTGTTTTTTCCTGACCTAACGTATATTCCGCTCTACCCCGGTATTGGGCACTGTATAACGGATAAACCATAGAAACCTTGACTATATATGTTTATATACATATATATATATATATATATATATATATATCTATATATATATATATATATATATATATATATATATATATATATATATATATATATATATATATATATATATATATATATATATATATATATAGATATATATGTATGTATGTATAAAATTAATATATATATATACAGTATATACATATATATATATATATATATATATATATATATATATATATATATATATATATATATATATACATATACACATAGAATAAATGCTCATATGCATGAGAAGGAAAGCTTAACTTCATGCTGATTCCATCCTGCAGTGAATGTTCGCCATCCACTGTATTGTCTTTCTTGTTTTCACTCGGTTTTATTTTTGGCTTTTTGTCGGAGTTGACGTTACATTACGCACTAAGTCACTTTTTCTCTTCCTGCTGCAAGTGCAGCGGGTTACATTTCCAGCTCGGCTTCACACGAAATTACCACCTTATACAGCATGTGTGGGAGTGGGACAACGGCAGAGAAGTTAAATGCCAATGACTCAACGATTAGAAGGTGCCAATATTTCTACTTTCCAGTGCCCAAACCTGCCGAGCGATCGGATCCCACATCATTTGCATACAAAAGAGAACGAGTGCTCTAGAGTTTAGAGCACTCGAAACTACAGCTGCAAATCTCTACCAATATGAAATGACTGATTTTTTAGCATTGATACAATATAAATATTGTAATTAAAATGTATGGTCTGAGCCCTGGGTCCCTCACCTGTCCCTGATTGGCAATCAGGACACACCTGTCCCTAGTTGCCAATCAAGATGCTTCTTTATACAGGCCATGTCCTGGATCATTTTGCATTGTGCTTCATACACCTGATTACTCTTTGTGCACTTCCTAAATACACATCTTTTTTTTTGGTGTTACCTGCGTGCTACCTTTACCAAATAAAAAGGGCTTCTTCCTGCACTTTCCTGACTTATCTGCCTCCTGGGGTCCAGACAAACACCAGAACAAAGCAACATGCAAAGTTAAGATGTGGATGTCTTGTTCAGATAGTTTAGCATTATTGATTGACCTACAGTACATTGTATTGGTGTTGGTATATGTAGTATACAAAATGTATCAAAATGGCCCCCACTTGCTTTAATTTTTTTGTATGCGGCCCCTGCTGGAAGACGTTTGGACACGCCTGTGCTATAGTGAGTAGCAATGGGTACCGACTTTGGTACTTTTATAGGCGAAATTTGGCGGTCCTGGGTGTCAATTCACTGAACATCAAACAACACCATATTTTGCCGTCACGCCAGACTCAAACACTTGGCAGGCAATCACTCAAGCAGCACTCACAGCGGATTCAGCCAAACTGCCTTTAGGTAATGTCGCAATTTTCCATCCCAAAAAAGCAAGTATGCGTGATAGAAAAAAACTCAAACCTGAAGTAAGGCTCCACTTTTCTAAATGCACTTGCTCGATACTAATTTACATTAGATTGACATGAACAATTTTACCTAGTGATTTCAACACGTCCAAATTTAGTGTCTACAGCTAAAATGAACATTTCAACAGTTGGTATGTAATAAATTCAATACTTACAGTATAAACATGTTGAAGGGCTTAACAAAAGAATATATTTATATAAATGGTAAAGACTAGTCTAGGCAATACACCATAGTCCAAACACTACTACCATCTCATGTCTTGGAATTTCAACTGCATGCAAAGTCTATTTTATAATACTTGCAAATGATGCTCAGAATTGTAAGAAAACAAGATATAACAACTTGACAGCACAGTTAACATTATCAGCTTACTGTTAAATGTTAAATAAAATACTGAGATTTTATTACACACAGAAGTACCAAAAATCAGTAACATTGAGTAACGGTATCAATTACCAGGTCCCATTGATTCAAATGTTAAAGGTACCCCTCCCTAATAGTGAGTGTGCTCATATTGCACAAACTGACCTTCTTTGTTACTTGTTTTCTTGCAGAAGTCCCATGAACTAAACCTCCACATGGATTGAACTGAGAGGAAAAGCAAAGATTGTCGTTGCACCATGTTACTCTCTAAGACCACGCCATCTTTCACTCCTTGTGTGCTCATCTCAATACTGCTGCTCCTGCTTCCGGGCTTTACCCACGTGTCCCAAGGCAGTTCTGGCCATGAAGACCCTGGCAGCTCACCGAGGAACTGCTCTAGCGAAGATAACTGCTCTGACGGCGTCGTGCTTCCCATGTGGAATCCCCAGAACCCCGTGGTGGGTGATAAGGTTGCTCGTGCCATTGTTTACTTTGCAGCGCTCATATACATGTTTCTTGGCATGTCTATCGTCGCGGACCGCTTCATGTCGTCCATTGAGGTCATCACATCCCAGGAAAAGGAGATCACCATCAAGAAGCCCAATGGAGAGACAACAACCACGACGGTACGAATTTGGAATGAGACTGTATCCAACCTGACTTTAATGGCGTTAGGCTCCTCAGCCCCAGAAATCCTGCTGTCCGTCATTGAGGTGGTAGGTCATAACTTTGAATCGGGATCTCTTGGACCGAGTACCATCGTGGGCAGTGCGGCGTTCAACATGTTTATCATCATAGCTCTCTGCGTCTATGTGGTGCCAGAAAATGAGACTCGCAGGATAAAGCACTTGAGAGTATTTTTTGTCACCGCCGCCTGGAGCATCTTTGCCTACATCTGGCTGTACCTCATTCTGTCCGTGTTCTCCCCTGGAGAGGTGGAGGTCTGGGAGGCTGTCCTCACCTTTCTCTTCTTCCCGCTCTGTGTGCTACAAGCTTGGATCGCCGATCGCCGCCTGCTCTTCTACAAGTACGTCAACAGACGTTATCGCGCCGACAAGAATCGGGGCATCATCATCGAATCGGAGGGGGACGCCATGTTCACCAAAATGGACTTGGAGATGGATGGCCAGGGAGGCAACTCCCATACTCACCCTAAGGAGGCTCTGGATGGCATGTTGGAGGGGGTGGAGGAAGGCGGAGGGACGAGTGCGGAACAAGACCAGGAAGAGGAAGCCAGAAGGGAGATGGCTCGCACTCTGAAAGATCTGAAGCAGAGGCATCCAGAGAAGGACATGGAGCAGCTGATTGAGATGGCCAACTACCAAGTCCTGGTGCAACAACAGAAGAGTCGGGCCTTCTACCGTATCCAAGCCACACGCATGATGATCGGAGCTGGAAACATCCTGAAAAAACATGCTGCTGACCAAGCCAGGAAGGTGGTGAGCTGCCATGAGGCCACCGGACAAGAAGAGGACCCCAACACCATCTACCTGCAATTTGACCCCTCCCTCTACCAGTGCTTTGAGAACTGTGGCTCCTTAAAGCTCTCAGTGAGCCGCCATGGAGGAGAGAGCGGCTGTACAGTGAAGGTGCGAGGAAAATTTGAATAATTTTGTGTTTTGTTACGACAACAGCTGCTAAATCATTTCTCATATTTGCTCCCACACAGGTGGACTACCGCACAGAGGATGGAACCGCCAACGCTGGCTCAGATTACGAGTTCGCCGAGGGGACTTTGGTCTTCAAGCCCGGCGAGACCACAAAAGAGTTCACTGTCGGCGTTATTGACGATGACATTTTTGAGGAGGACGAGCACTTCTACGTGCGCCTCAGCAACCCCCGAATAGTGCACCGAGCTGAGGTGTCCGTCCTGGAGCCGCGCTCCATCTCCTCCAGCAACAGCATGGTGGGCAACGCCTCCCACACCCCGCCCAAGGCCGCTCTGGGCAGCGCTCACACCGCCACTGTCACCATCTATGACGACGACCACGCCGGCATCTTCACGTTTGAGAGCAGCTCCACCAGGGTCAGTGAGAGCGTCGGAAACATGCAGGTCAAGGTTCACCGGACGTCCGGAGCAAGGGGGAAAGTAGCGGTGCCTTACCACACGGTCGAGGGCACCGCCAGGGCCGGTGAGGACTACGACGAAGTTTGCGGAAAGCTGGAGTTTCAGAACGACGAGACCATGTGAGTGAGAAAATTGTCTTCTTCATCAAATATTAGAGCCCACATGTTGACGTTGGCTCTCCAAGCTCAGCTCTTTCACAGTGATGATGTGGGAGGATGAGAGGAGATCATTGTGAGGCAGATAATAGCTGATGTAAAGAGTCTATGAACGAGTGCTGCTTTTACCCTTTTGGAGTGTTTGTAGAGGTTATAAGAGTTCACCGTATAATGGAGGGATGGTAAAGGTAATGGGAGACTAACAGAAAAGGATGGATCTAAAGAAACAACTAAAAATTTGAATTTATGAAGATGTCAGCTGATGAAAAAACCCAAAACAGATGTGACGGCCGAATGATTTACGGCACGGCAGGCAACAGCGTGAGGAACGTTTAGAGTGCACAGAATAAAACGTGTGAAATAACTGTGTCTATGTGAGGATTGCAGGGCGAGTGTGTGGGTGTATTGCGTGGGACGGCTGAGCGCACTGTGGGAGGAAGAAAAGGCAGGTAAAGGGACAGAGAATTCATATCTCTGTTTGTCTCCTGCCTCACGGTGCAGGTGGAATGAGATTGTTCACGTCCATTTTTGAGCACTTTGCATTCATTTTATTAAGGTGTGAATTAGGGCTGCGACTAAAAACTATTTTGATAGTCAACTACAGATTACGGTAGTTGACTAATCAGATTATGGAGCAGACATCTATTCATCCATCCATCCATCCATTTTCTACCGCTTGTTCCTTCCGGGGTCGCGGCGTGGCTGGAGCCTTTCCCAGCCGCACTCGGGGGGAAGGTAGGGTACACCCCGGGCAGATCGCAACCTCGTCTCAGGGCCAACACAGATAGACAGTCAAACATTAACACTCACATTCATACATTAGGGTCAATTTAGTGTTGCCAATCTGCCTATCCCCAGTTGTGGCTCCTATTTAGAGGTATGTATACCTTTCACATTTGAACCAACACGGTACCAATTCCTGGTACCCTGGGAATCGTTACCGGTACCGGTAAATGTTAATTTCTTTGATGATAAAATTATTATTTTTAATTCAACAGTGAGCTGATAGTGATAACTTGGCTGTCCAGTGGTTGTACTTACATTTTTGAGTGTAATTTCCAAGTATTAGTAGATTCATGCAGTTGCAATTCATTAGACGTTAGATGGCAGAAGTGTATAGGCTACGGTGTGTTGCTCAGTTAGTTTTTGCCATTAGGCAGAATATAGTCTTTCGTTGCGTTCTAAAAAGTGTTTAAACTGTAAGTATTGTACTTATTACACATCAGCTGTTTGATTGCAACGTACATCTTTGTTGTGGTTTTTGTCACCAAATGTGGAGGTGTTGATATCGCTATATAACATCTCTAATGCTGGAGCCCATCTCAGCTGCACTCGGGCGGTAGGCGGGGTACACCCTGGACAAGTCGCCACCTCATCGCAGGGCCAACTTGTATATTGTAAATCCAATGTAAATTAGCATCAAGCTAGCACATTTTAATAAGTGGAACCTTATATTCAATCCCTCCAGGAATTTGCAATGTCACGGTTCACGCCGCCCAATTTTTCTTTATTCTAGAAACCTGCACTCAAACACATAAATAAAGTTTAGCTGGCAGACTTTGGCTAAAATTCAGTGTTAATTTTGTTGATAATTTTCATTTTAGTTGTTGTGAACAACCTATTTTCCCTGATGAAAATAAGACAATAAAGATTCAAAACTAAATGCATGTCGACTAAGACTATAACAAAATTAACTGACATTTTCGGGGACAAATAAAAACGAGACAATAATGTTGACAGAAACAAAATCCAATCGTATTTAAGTTTGTCTTGTAGGTGGGTGGGACAAATTCAAAATATATCCAATCGAAGCTCTTTAACAGCGTACATATGGAAGAGGGGCGAGCATTTAGTTACAAAGGCGAGCCAATCAGATAATTTTCCTTGGGAAAAGAGAAGGTTGAATTTCTCACATCAAAAATAAATAATGTGTGGATTTACCATGGTCCACATCGTAATATGTGTACAATTGTAAAGTAAAGAGGACACATTTCATTTTTGACGCTATTTTATGCCATCAGCAGCCGAGTCATCGTGACATTATGAGCTACACAACTAAGTTAAAGCTACCGTATGTGTATTTGTTGCTTCCGGTTCTGCGGCGTCTCGTAAACAAACCATAACTCCATTTCACAACACACATACATTCCTACTTTACCCAAGATGTACCATAACATTTTTTTTTAAAAAGTGCCTGAAAGATATTTATTGGCATTGACCTGTGGAGCAAACATAATGACTAACTACATCATTCCTGATCTTATGACCATGCTACCTTTGTGGTAAACAAACGCTGTGCAGGTAGTCTAAATAAAGGTGCTCGCAGAACAACTTTAAAGCGACCTTATCGTTTATGCTTTATATTTTAGTCGACTCAATTTACCGTAATTTCAGCTGACTAAAATGTTTGTCTCTTTGTAACTATCTTAGTGAGGAGAGTCAAAGACTGCATCATCGAGATGTCCAAGATGCTTCATATGCTTCAAATGCTTCCGCATGACAGATTGCCATGATATTTGACGTGTTTAGTGTTTAGGCTTTAACCGCGGACTCCGCTTGACATCAGTGATGACAACTATTATCAACAAATTAATTTTATGACAGATTTTTGTTGACTAATCGTCACAGCCCTAGTGTGAATGTGCCTTGAATCCCTTCCAAAATGTAACAAAAGACTTTCCTGAGCATCCGACACAATTACAGGAAGTTGGGCTTCATGGCATCCCTAATGGTCTCCGCATAACGCAGACAGCTGCACAAACTACGCTTAATGAGCCAATGGTGTGCAACTAAGTGAAATTGGGGGGGGTCACAGGCAGCTTGTATTTGCATTGGAAAGGAGAGTCAGTGCTTACTGTTAGTCTGATTGTGGCTCATTAACGATACGTCGTCTTTGCAATTGTGCTCTCAAGGCGGAGGGTAAAATATACAACTGTGTTCACACACAAGCAAGACCTTCGAGGCAAACGGATGAGAATCATACAAAAGTTATCTCGGCTTCTGTGACCAAATTGAAAAGCTGTTCTACGTCCTGCTTTGTAAGTGCATGTGGGGGAAATAAATGAATTTACTGAAGAGCATGCCAAAGTTATGCACTCAGGCCTAAATATTTTACAAGATTCAATTCTGTTTCTGACGCAAACTATGTGGAACCATCGAGCCAGACTGAATTTTTCATTATATTTCTTTTTAATTCAAAGCATCCAGTCGGTCCTCTTGAAACATGCAGATAGAACATAATGTGTCTTCACCTAAAGTTTTGCCCGTGAGAGTGACCTTTTTTTTGTCACAGAGCAGATAAGCTTACAAATACATTTGCCATATGTAGCTCAAGGCACTAACAGTAGGTACACAAATGTAAGGTTCATCAAAATGTTGCTACAATCTCAGTATGTTACAGTCCAGTTCTGCACCACACAAAGCATATTGTGAAATAACACATTTAAGAAAAAAAACTTCCTAAACTAATAAACATTATTATTGCCTCCAGTAAGAAATACTAAGGTAGAAAAGTGCTATAAAAGTATAATCCATTTACCATTTACTGAGATCTATTAAGATCCATATAACAAGCGCAAAATGGTGTGCGCGCACAATAAAACTGTGTGTACTGTGATTTACTAAAACTGTGTAATTGATAACAAAGTGGCGTAAACTACATTACTTAAATACTTTTTTTGCTTGAAAACGGAGACACTCATTGACTGCACATCCATGGCATCGTGCGCCAATCTCTGCAGTTTTGTTTATGTTGTGGAACATGCGGCACACAACTACAATTTGCACTACCTTTTCTGGGCTATTTGAAGCCATGCTCCAGTGTTATCTACAACGGAACCGATAGTTTTGAGTGCCATGGTGCGCTGGAATGATCCAGATGCAAGAAACTGCATGTTTCAATAACTATTTTTCATATAGATCAATGTTTTTTAACCATAGGGCCAGGGCCTATTGTTGGGCCGCAAGTTCCCCTTTGAGTGTCACCAAAAAAATATGTGTTTCCGGACCCCTCTGTAGTGGAAAAGTTGGGCTGTGAGGTGAAAAAGGTGAAGAACTAGGGATGTGGATAATGGCTTTTTGCCGATATCCGATATTTCGATATTGTCCAACTCTTTAATTACCGATACCGATATCAACCGATACCGATATCAACCGATACCGATATATACAGTCGTGGAATTAACACATTATTATGCCTAATTTGGACAACCAAGTATGGTGAAGATAAGGTCCTTTTTTAAAAATAATAATAAAATAAAATAAAATAAATAATTTAAAAACATTTATTGAATAAAAAAGAAAGTAAAACAATATAAAAACAGTTACATAGAAACTAGTAATTAATGAAAATGAGTAAAACTAACTGTTAAAGGTTAGTACTATTAGTGGACCAGCAGCACGCACAATCATGTGTGCTTACGGACTGTATCCCTTGCAGACTGTATTGATATATGTTGATATATAATGTAGGAACCACAATATTAATAACAGAAAGAAACAACCCTTTTGTGTGAATGAGTGTAAATGGGGGAGGGAGGTTTTTTGGGTTGGTGCACTAATTGTAAGTGTATCTTGTGTTTTTTATGTTGATTTAATAATAAAAAAAACGATACCGATAATAAAAAAAACAATACCTATAATTTCCGATATTACATTTTAAAGAATTTATCTCTATTAAGAACCCCTGATATAAACAATGTTTATATATATTTTCTATATGAATGCCACCATCAATTTAATCATGGTGTCTGCTGGCTCAAAGTCTGCCTCCAAAGTCCTACAACAGCAATACAATGTAATTGCTGGATAGACAATGAGTCTAATATTTTTATTTCTGACAGTCCAAATATTGTGACCCGCACACGGATTCTCGCTCCATCATCTGTCATTGCACCACGATTGCCTCTTTCTCACCACTATTTGTGCATAACTGTGCCAGTTTGCACACACCCTCCAAATGTGCTAACAAAAGATGCAGAAACAGCGTCCAGTTTTAGTCTTGATTAATCACAATATAGTGCTAAATAATTATATTCGTGTCTCCTCCTCCCAGTATTTTGACATTCTGATCATCATATATTCTGCATACACATGAAAACAAACACTCTAAATAGATTGCGCTTAGAACTTGTGATACCAAGTTTACACATGTTGTAGTACACATAATCCTTTATAGATCAGGCCCGTAGTGTTATTTGAATTGGGAACTTGACACACTTACAGAATCTTGCAAATGCACTACAAATAGCCAAAATGATGTTGCAAAATTATGATAAATTGAGATTATCAGTGCAAAATACTAAAATAATATTTTATAATGATAATATAATTTTTTTTTAAAACTAAAAACTAAATGCGTATAACTACCTCTTCTTCAATTTAAAGTTTACACATTAGCATTCAGGAAAACAAGCGCACGCATACAATTATGAATTTTTAACCATTTGTTCAGGACTCACTCATCTCTATTGTCACTTTCTGTAAACCTCAGCTTTACAGATGCTACATTGACATCAGTTGTGAGTTAATGATGTCTACCATGGCAATTATTCAGAGTATAGATCATTACAGGCACATGAGCGTCTAATTGAGTTGTGTTTCCTGCACACTCAAAAATAGAGGTACCACGGTGTACCTAAAAGGGTACAATGCTTGTCACTGTAGGTGTACCTTTTGGAGAGTTATTTCTGTACCTTTTAGTTCAGGTGCATTTGTATACTTTATCAATTTGTACCAGGTAAAGTGCAATTGTTACAAACCCCTGACCTTATACAGTCCAAAGTCCTTCAAATAGCAAGAACCTCTTAAAAAGCTGATAGTGCTAGGATGACATAAATGTGTGCTTGGACCAGGGCCCCCCAGGGCCAGTGGATCAACATGGTCTGGGCATGGAACTATGGATGGCGAGCTGTTGTCCAGGCAGCAAGCCCCCCCTCTCCGCGTGGCTGGTGGATCCAAGGGAGCGACGAGTGTCGATACAGCTTGGCACCAGCGACGCCGCAGTCGCTCTATATGTATATATATATATATATATATATATATATATATATATATATATATATATATATATATATATATATATATATATATATATATATATTTATTTGTGTATCATTGACTAGTGATGCACCGAAAATGTGGCTGTCGTATACTGACCGAAAGCGGATGTTGTGATGACGTAGCCACTTCAGCTGGCGGGCCATTTACCTGCGCAAATAACGTAGCTTGCCAAAGGATTAAGTCGCAATCTGGTCGCATTTCCGTTTAGACTGCCGTCACCTTTGAAAAGATCAGAGTCAAATCAGATTGTGGCCCAAATCTGATGCAACAAGATCAGATTTTAAGCACGTTGGAGCAAAAAATATCCAATTTGTATATATACGTACATAGACATATACAGTATATACTGTATGTATGTAAAAAAAATTAAAAAAATAAAAATAAATAAATAAATAACATATATATATATATATATATATATATATATATATATATATATATATATATATATATATATATATATATATATATATATATGTGTGTGTGTGTGTGTGTGTGTGTGTGTGTGTGTGTGTGTGTGCCTCAGAATACGAAGGTCCTGGGTTCGATCCCCGGGCTCAGGATCTTTCTGTGTGGAGTTTGCATGTTCTCCCCGTGACTGCGTGGGTTCCCTCCGGCTTCCTCCCACCTCCAAAGACATGCACCTGGGGATAGGTTGATTGGCAACACTAATTTGGCCCTAGTGTGTGAATGTGAGTGTGAATGTTGTCTGTCTGTCTGTGTTGGCCCTGCGATGAGGTGGCGACTTGTCCAGGGTGTACCTCGCCTTCCGCCCGAGTGCAGCTGGGATAGGCTCCAGCACCCCGTGACTCTGGGAGGGACAAGTGGTAGAAAATGAATGGATGGATATATGTATATATATATATATATATATGAAGTATTACATTTTTTTAATCTATATCGAAAATGTTCGTAATAAATAAAAATCATGATTTGGATGTCCATCCATCCATTTTCTACCGCTTGTCCCTTTTGGGGTCGCGGGGGGTGCTGGAGCCTATCTCAGCTGCATTCGGGCGGAAGGCGGTGTACACCCTCGACAAGTCGCCACCTCATCACAGGGCATGATTTGGATGTGAATCTATTTTTTGGAGCATATCTGATAGTTATACTACTATTAGTAGGCCCAATGTAAAATACTAAATATATTAGGTATTGTCAAACATGAAATGGTCCAAATTTGTATTTTATATAACTTTATACCCTTTTTGGTAGTACATTCTGGCCTCTTAATGACCAATATTGTACTTTTGAGGGACAGAAATGTTCTTGTCTTGTACCTTTATTTGTGGAGTGTATTTGATCAAGTGGATGACACACTCACTAATTACTTGAGGCGTGGCGTTTATTTAAGTGGAGGCTACTATTTAAGAAAATATTGTTACTAAAATACCCAAGAAGTAACGAACTGGCAGCAATAATTATAACTTCAACAAGATTCTTTAGGCTGCAGACACATTTTTACTTGTAGTAATGTATTAAAAAAATGTCCCCATATAATGAGGGTGTGCACAGAAATCTCATCAATTGGCTGCAATGAAATGTAATTTAAGAAATCCAATCCACCAAGTTCAGCTGCGTATATCTCTGTCAAATCTCATAAAATCAGATTTTAATTATGTCGGCTAGTGTTAGACTTACCTAGCGTGCACCAGACATAATACAATCTGGACAAAAGCTATCCTCCTTAAAGCAATTAAGATTGGTAGGGTTTCCTCAGCAATCGTGTATATGTGACAAATGCACGAGCTTCCTGTATAGGGTGCTTATCATGTTCATCCTTCCAAGCAAAGCTGGGTGGTGTCATTCAGGGGGCCCTAGGCCCCAGACCCCAGGCTGTTGTGTGTGCAGTCACTGGTTCTTTGTGCCGCGCTGTTCCAATTGGTGTTGGAACTAAAAGAGGAGGGCATATTTTTTAAACCCTTTTGTCCCAGAGCCAGGAAGAAGCTTCCACTGTTAAAAAGAAATGAACATCTAAACTCTGCAGTGCAGCAAATAGATGTTGATGCACAGACATAAGCCTTTGAGCTAAAATAAACAAGCATTTTGTGTGCGTATGGATTAGTTGAAGCCCTACACAGATCCTGTGATGCTTGTGTGCATGCTTTCCTTTGTATCTGTTTTTGTTTGCACCTCAGTATGTGTGCCGCAACACCAGTTGAGGCTGAAGTGGATAACCGGGTAGTTACATAAGTGAGGATGAAAAGTGCTGCAAGTGGAAGGGGAACACTTCTGGAAAGGTAAATCAATAGCCAATGTTATGAGGGGCCGTTAGGGACATTATTCAGAATTACCTCTTACATACACTACTGAAATGCTCTTACATAAACAACTGAAATCTTTTTCTCTTATACACACTACTGAAATGTTCTCACGTACACTACTGAAATGCTCTTACATACACTACTGAAATGCTCTCACATTAACTGAAATGTTTTTCTCTCACACACCCTACTGAAACACTCTTATACACACTACTGAAATGCTCTTACATACACTACTGAAATGCTCTTATAAACACTACTGAAATGCTCTTACATACACTACTGAAACACTCATAAACACTACTGAAATGCTCCTACATACACTACAGAAACACTCTTATAAACACTAATGAAATGCTCTTACATACACTACCGAAATGCTCTTATAAACACTCCTGAAATGCTCTTACATACACTACTGAAACACTCTTATAAACACTACTGAAATGCTCTTACATACACTACTGAAATGCTCTTACATACACTACTAAAACACTCTTATAAACACTACTGAAATGCTCTTACATACACTACTGAAATGCTCTTATAAACACTCCTGAAATGCTTTTACATACACTACTGAAACACTCTTATAAACACTACTGAAATGCTCTTACATACACTACTGAAATGCTCTTACATACACTACTAAAAAACTCTTATAAACACTACTGAAATGCTCTTACTTACACTACTGAACCACTCTTATAAACACTACTGAAATGCTCTTACATACACTACTGAAATGCTCTCACATAAACAACTGAAATGTTTTTCTCTCACACACCCTACTGAAACACTCTTATACACACTACTGAAATGCTTTTACATACACTACTGAAATGCTCTTATAAACACTACTGAAATGCTCTTACATACTGTTGCGTCGACCAGCATTCCTCCAATGGGGAATTCAAATTGCTAGTCTCTCCCAGATTCTTTTTATGGCAATACGCTGATGTTTATATTCAATCTCCAGGCAATAGTTGGTATTTTGTAGTTTATTCTCAAAGCTTAGAGGACAAACCTGAGACCAACCCAGCACCCAAGCGTTCCCTAGCCCGGTCCAGATCGGTCTACCAAAACCCCGGAACTCCTGTCTACTTCCTCCTTCTCCTGCCCCCCCCCCACCTGCTGTTTCCCCAGTCTAGCTGTGCTTCTTATCTTAGGAATGTAATGGCAGTCTCAACAAAGACAGCGCTCTGACTCTAACCAAGGACACTCGAATCCAAGCACTTTGTACCACACGAGACATTAGCTGATGTAAATATGACTATAGGAGTTTTTAGAAAGAAGTAACACTTAAATATGGATATGATTCTGATCTGCTTCCAACAAGTCCCCCTTTAAGATCTTCTAATAAGATCTTTATTACTTGTACAAAACTTATAAAGCATGCCCCACATTAAAGTAGGTGCTGTTTTTTTCTTTAAGCAAGCTAGCAATAAAACAACAGCTTATTTACATGGGAGATAGATGGAAGGAGTCCACGTCAATGTCGTCATGGTCAGGGAAGTAAACCAACAATTCTCGAAAGTCTTAAAGTTACCACTTTGCTAGACCCCCTTTAGTGACACTTAGCCCAAGGGGCGATAAAGCAACCGCATGAGGCTATGATGGCCAAAAAAACTCCGAATGGAGACCAAGACAGACTTAATTAGGTCAGTCCACCTGCCTAATGTGTCCCTAGACAGGGCCTGGAGGCCCTTTAAGGCCCTCTGAACTGAGCCATCGGGGGTAGTGTTGTTAGGAATGAAGGTACAGCATTGGTCACCAAACATTGCACACACTCCTTCTTCCTTGGCTAGGATGCGGTCAAGGGCTATGCGGATCTGAACGGCCCTGAGGGAGGTCGGGGCAAGTTGTTCAGCAAGTCCCTCAACGGCGTCACGAGTCAGGTTGGTTAGTCTCAACGGCGGCGGGGAGTTAGAGAGGCCGCTGAGACAGGAGTTACGAGGGGAGTTAATTTGGTACCCACTAGAGTGAGTGGGGTCACCAGTCTAACCATAGCACAAAGCCCCACGGATAACTTTGGAATTCTAATGTACAATCTGTGCTCCCCACAATACCAGAATAAGTCAGCTCGTGCCCAAGGGCCTATCCTCGAGCCATCTATCAGTGTGGTGCACCAGGAAGGGTTAATGTCACCCAATTTGTTGGGGGACGAAGAGGGTCCTTTGAATTGAAAACACGTGTAATTCAGCTTTTGGGCCACAAATGGAAGAAGTCGGGTGGAATTGTCAACAGGAGGGTACACACTAGCCAACAAATCGCACGCACCCTAGTGGCGTGGGTTCAGAGAACAAGGAAATAAGACAGTCTGAGCCATTTATGTCAGTCAACTTAAAAGGGGCGGGGTATGTGTGGGGAAAAGGACGTCCAGCGGAAGAAGCAACACAGTCACCCAGGTTTTGGCATCCACCTGAGCCACAGGTTGTCTGCACCCGCTCCTAAGGTCAAAGGTCAAAGTTACCAGGCCTTCGGTGGTGATGTCATTAATACGCACGGATGTGAGCCTTTGAAACACCACCGAGGTGGGGTGGTACTTTAGGTGCTACAGAGGGTGTAGAGGTAGTTAACGCCCTCTCAAGGACATTAATTTTAATAATTCCTTTAGCGTCTGTATCAGTCAGGTTAAGCCCCAAAACAACATAAAAGGGACGATGGGCACAACTTACCAGAGTATGTTGTCTGCATCCGACACCAATGGTTCAGGGTTGAGTCGTAACAAATATAGAGGTTATTACCACGGTAATAGTTATTGTGTCCCCCATAATTAATCACACTGCACAGGTCAAAAATAAGTCTTGCTATCCCCTTTGACCCAGTCTATTTAAAGTCCGCTGTATGTTCTTAGACACTTGTCAGTCACTGTCGTCAGGAAGGATGAACTGAGACACAAAGACAGTAGAACACGCCCAAGCACCAGTCCGTCAGGGAACACTAGTCGGGTGTAACATCCTGCCTTTCGTCTATCAATATCAGAGTAATTTAGGTAACAAAACGGGGATAAACATCAAACTTTTCACTTAATGTAACGACACAGATAGTTATGCTGCAAACAAGCAAGAAAAACTAAGAAACATTTAGCATACTGGATTGGTCTCACACAAGGATATACAATATAGAAGTTGAAAAGAGTAATGTAGGTAGAAAATCTCTCTCGTCTCCTGGGCTGAGGGGCAGATGATGTGGCGAGGGGGTCAAGAGGGGCAGATGTTGTGGCGATGTCAGCAATGACATCCCCTGGTGATCTGTCAGGTTCTTCAGCTGTAGTGCAGAGGGAGAGGTGGTACCAGGTGTCCCCTCCACCAGCCAGTCGAAGGGCGTGGGACGTCCGTTCCACGACCTTGAAGGGACCAGTCCACCTGAGCTCCGTCCACTTGCGTTTGATGACAAATTCTGCTATTTTTTGTGTAAAATACCGTTTTGGTTTTACGCTGAGTCCTCCTTCCATGGGGGGGGGGGGGGGGGGGGGGGGGGCTGCTGGTCCTGTGAATGGCTGACCTGTATGCAGCTCATAGGGTAAAACAGTTTTATTCACGGACCTTCGAATGATCATTAACGCTAATTGCAACATGTCAATCCAATTAAATTTGGTCTGTGCACAGATTTTAGCCAATTTGTTTTTTACGTTCTGGTCCATCCTTTCAACCTTACCTTGGGACTCAGGATGGTACCCCAAACCTGTGTTCTAGTCCGAAAGCCTTTTCGACCAAGGCCAAGTGAGTATTTTTTTAAATGGTTGCCGTTGTCTGACATAATCTTTTTGGGGAAACCATGTCGGGGTACTAGGTCATTCACAAGTCATTTAATTACTGATATTGCATCCTCTTTTGAGGTTGTTGTTGCTTCCGGCCAACCACTGTGATTGTCAACACAAGTCAGTACGTACCTTTTCCCTTGTACCGTATTGATCATATCAGTGAAATCAAAGACTATACATGGTTCACCCTCACCTCCTCCATATTCTAAATTTGATCTATTAAACTACTATCGATGTGTAAAATCGTTATTTTCAAATTAAAATTAGTTATAACTTCTTACCCACGGTAAAAACGTTAAAACTATGGAATGTGTCAGAGTCGGATGATTGTCGATTTTGTTCCAAGGAGTCTGTTTCCACCCTCACTCACCCCCTTCTGTTTCTGAAAAAAGGACTGTGTTAGTCATACTATCACTTTCAGAAACATCTAAGAAAAAGGTCAGCTAATAGTCAAGTAGCGGAGGACAGGTCATGTTTGAGGTCAATGATTGTCTCTTTAGCCTCTATGGTCCACTGGGGGGTGTTGTTAGGGTAGGGGACCTCTTAGCAATATCACAACTAACTCAAACTCAACTAAACCCTAGCTTTTATGTAACTTATTCAATATGGTGAAAGTAACAAATATGCTTATATTTATATTGTCACCAATACTAGAAAAATACTACCCTTGTGGCGAATGCTTTAGCAATAGTATTTTGAAATTTTATCACACCTGGTGGCCCCAATAATTCATTAAGTCAAGCTCATGTTGTAGAAAGTTGAATCATGCAGACACGTTTGTTACTGAATACTTTCTATCAGACTTCTGTCTTGACGACTATGTGTATGTAATGAGCAACTATAATTATTTGATATGCTTAAATGTGTAATGTGTCGTTTTAGCTCAGCTGTTGTGTAGCTGCTAGCTCCTCGTAGCCTACAGGTGTCTAAAGTGCAGCCCATAGTAATGTGTTTAACATCACTATGGGCTAAACCTAATCTTTTGAAAATGTGGTATTTGGGTGTCGGTGTAATGTTTGGCAGCTACGCCGTGTCTTATCATTGGACCTAAGTTCTTTGGTTTTGTAGGCGAGACAGAGAGCAAGGGAACAATGTGGGACACTATTGTGTCCATCTTATCCCATGCTAGCTGTTGCAAAGATAGGTCAACATGAGCAGCCACACCTTGAGTTCCAACATATATAAATAATCATAACATATGGCGACTCGGGCGGCAGAACACACGGAAGCATCTCAGCCAGTCAGGGTTTTCACCGTTAGAGCAGTTGGATGTCAGCCATTCCTGTTGTTTCAGGCTGTGGTATGAGCTCATGGAGTAGTCTTGGTAGTGGTGTCGCAGCTGGGTGGTTCAGCCGTCAGGTAACACCAGGAATGTTCCTTCTTTGCGATTTGAATGTCAGGGTACAGTCTGTAAAGGAGGTCCAGCAATCTGAACCGGAAGTGGTTTGGTGACAGGTAACCTTCTTGTGACCCCAGCGAAGCCTTCGACCTTTAAAGAGGAAGCACAGTTTTCAACAGTTTAGGATCTCAGAGAGCCCTAAAGTAAAGTGCAATAACTAACTTCATAGTCTGGATCCTCCTCAGAATCTTCATCAGGGAGCTCTTGAGAAAGCACCTCCACCCAGGTCTGATGTTCTTCCTCATCAGACAAATCTTCCTGGTACCTCTGCATTCGGAATCGAATGGGTGGCTGATAAAATTGTCCGTTGACACTCATGTCCAGCAGGGGTCCTGTCGGTACTTCCTGCTGCGGCTCCTGATGTGGGCGTCCTCTTACACGCCTTCGTGTTCGTTTGTTGGCACGACGGAACCTTTCCTGTTCGGAAATGTTCGGACAGTCACGACTCCAGTGACCAGGCTGGTCACAGCCGAAACAGTGTCTACCCCAGACCGGCTTTGAAGCATCGTGTTGTCCACCACCCGAGTCCAACCGCACGTCTGTTGAGGATTCTTTCCTCCACCTGTTGGAACTCAAAAGCAAGGTCACCCACTGCTGAATATACCCTAGCTGATCTTTGACCTTTTGGTTCTTTTAACCTTTTATCTTCAGCGATCTGTAATTTAAGTAGTCGTTTCCTTGTTGCTCTGTCATTAGCCCTATTTTGCATGGGATGAATAAAATGTCCTGCCATATATAGTTTTTGGCACCTTGTATATCAGGGTTAACTTTGTCCAAAGTGTTTGGCCAAAGGTTCCCTCCCAGAGGTACAGGTGGGAAAGCAAGGTCAACAATGGCTTGCATGTATGCATCGGCAATAGACTTATATTGTAGTATGTCCAAAGTGTTAATGTCATGTGTCAAAAATGTCTGCCGGAGAAAATGGTCAGACGTGTACAAGGGGTTAATTTTCGGAGGCAGGATTAATCTTAGAGGGGGCGTGTTAATACCTCCTTCTCTTGTCACTGGAGTAGGGGGCGGTGGCCTAGTCAAAGTCTGGGCGGGTCGTTTGAATTGTCTTGCGCATGCGCGGCAGACAAAAAACCAATCAGTTCATTCTGTCATTAATCATCGTTTCTTTTGCTGCATTTCGTTTTTCCACGTAATCCCCGTTTACTTTTATCATACGCCAAACTCTTAAATTCTCTCCCTGAGTGTTCCATTTTCACGAGCGCACACACACACACACACACACATGAGCACGCGCATCCAGCACACACACACACACATGCACATGTAAGCACTCACGCACACACATGCAAGTGCCTACGGCCCTACGCACACACACACACACACACACACACGTAAGCACTCTCTCTCTGCGTTTAACTTTACCATAAAACTTCCAGTTACTTTTTTATTTTATTTTTTATTTTACCAGACGTTTGAGTTCACAACTTTTCGAGTATTGTAAACTCCCTCTTAACCCTTTCAAGGAACGTTCTCTTTTTTTTCTTTTTAAACTGTACCTGCTAATTCCATTGTCGACAACCGTACATTCAATTGATCATCAAACAGTAATGATTCATCACATTTTCCCCAGCCGCCATCACATTCTTGTCTGTCACACTCCTTGGCCATTGTGTCCATTTTTTTTTTTTTTTTCAGGGGCCTCGAACCCCTGAAGGCCTTTAAACCCCAACCCATACGGCGGCCTTAAACCCTGTTAAATTTATCGTACAATATGCAGGCCTCTAACGTCCATATCATACGAGGGCCTTTAACCCGTTAAATTTATCGTACAATATGCAGGCCTCTAACGTCCATATCATACGAGGGCCTTTAACCCGTTACTCTTTTAGGCGGCGACCAACTACCCAGGGTGAGCCACACCCAACTATTAGTTCACTCGTCAATGAAACTGCCCGTCACGGTAATCGAGACACAATGGCGTAAGTTGACCACTTATTTACAATTTTAATGCAATGGCAGGCTCGGCAAAAATGCAATCAATCAAAATCACCAATCTGTGCCTAGGATTAAAAAACAGTGTTTGACTTACAGACTTCAGGACAGACTCCTAAAGCAGATTTTATCTAAAAAGAAAGGTTCTGCTTACCTTGAATTGGCCAATTGAGTCTGTCCAGAAGATTGCAAGAAGTCATCAATCAACAGCGTGCCATCCCGGACGAGCCCCCAAATTGTTGCGTCGACCAGCATTCCTCCAATGGGGAATTCTTCAATTTGCTAGTCTCTCCCAGATTATTTTTTATGGCAATACGCTGATGTTTATATTCAATCTCCAGGCAATAGTTGGTATTTTGTAGTTTATTCTCAAAGCTTAGAGGACAAACCTGAGACCAACCCAGCACCCAAGCGTTCCCTAGCCCGGTCCAGATCGGTCTACCAAAACCCCGGAACTCCTGTCTACTTCCTCCTTCTCCTGTCCCCCCCCCCCCCCCCACCTGCTGTTTCCCCAGTCTAGCTGTGCTTCTTATCTTAGGAATGTAATGGCAGTCTCAACAAAGACAGCGCTCTGACTCTAACCAAGGACACTCGAATCCAAGCACTTTGTACCACACGAGACATTAGCTGATGTAAATATGACTATAGGAGTTTTTAGAAAGAAGTAACACTTAAATATGGATATGATTCTGATCTGCTTCCAACAATACACTACTGAAACACTCTTATAAACACAACTGAAATGCTCTTACATACACTACTGAAACGCTCTTATAAACACTCCTGAAATGCTCTTACATACACTACTGAAACACTCTTATAAACACTACTGAAATGCTCTTACATACACTACTGAAACACTCTTATAAATACTACTGAAATGCTCTTACATACACTACTGAAACGCTCTTATAAACACTACTGAAACACTCTTATAAACACCACTGAAATGTTTTTCTCTCACACACGCACACACACACACACACACACACACACACACACACCTGGAATTATTTTTTACTAGTATGTATAAACAGATTTCACCTGTGTGTGTGTGTGCTTTTTACACGTGCGTGTGAGAGACAACAATTTCAGTAGTATGTGTGCAAAGATTTCAGTTATAGCCACTGAACACATTTGTCACTGTGTGTCCATCGCTATATCATGGCAAATAATTGCATCATGCTTTGGAATTAGTCAAGGAACACAATCCAGAGGTTGTTTATTCCGTCCTTGTTGAAATGGTCATGCAGCTGTGTGGTGACTGAAATAAGAATGTAACAATCAGATCACATGAAAACAGCTAAGACAATATAAGTCATACAGGGAAATGCATTTTTAGACAATATAATTTGCCTGAGCGGCTAGGAGACACCAAAAAATGGATTAGAAAAGTCAGATTTAAAATAATATATATAGATTTTTTCCCCACGGGCCGGATTTTGGATGCTGGCGGGCCGTAACCAGCCCGCGGGCCGTAGTTTGGGGACCCCTTATCTAGTCGATAGAAAAGGGCTAAATAAATGTAATCCATTATTATTAGTATATGATTAGCTACTGACGTACCACGACGTGACTCACATTTCGACATGTTACCATAGCAACAACGCTGCAAACATTACTAGCTGATTTGACTGTGTACTTTTGTCCGCTTCCTCCGAGACAAACGGCAAGGTTGCAATAGATGTCAGACTCTTATGAGCCGCGGAAACACTAGTTGCTAACTTGTTTGTAGTGGAGGCACACAAGGCTAACTGTTTAGCTCACTACGATGCCATGTTGTCTTACATTTCGTGTGATTCAACAATCCTTTAGAAATAAATAATGTCTAATTAACTTTTCCTCCTCTTGCTTCGATGTCCATGAACTGGAACGTTGCACTTGATAATGCTGCGGTGTAAACTCGCAATGGAACGAGTGCTCCCAGCTGCTTATTGGCTGTCGGGAGGAGAAAGGCACCGCTGTGTGGCCGCTCAGGTGCCGCGTCCTGCAGGGGCGACCCACGGCGGCAGCCCGACCCTTGTTGCATTGAAAGTGTTCTTATATTCTCCGCTGAAGCCCTCAAATTATGAAGTGGAGCTCCCGCCTGTCATGTCTGTTTATTATGTTTTGGTTTGGCCATGTGCTGTTTATTTTTTGGACTCTTTTTAGTTCCTGGTTGTGCACTTCCTTGTTTGTTTGTTACCTTGTCAACCCATTAGTTTTCACCTGTCTTGTCACGCACCTGTTTCACGTTTTGAGTCACGCACCTGTTTTCACTGATCATGTCACTATTTAAATCTGTCTGTTTCTGTTGTTTGTCCTGGCGACCTCACACTTTTTCATCCCTCTACTTCATGTCATGTTCACAGTTCCTTGTCAAGTAAGTTTTGTTTATTAATGCCACAGTTAGTGTTTTTGTTTCATTGTTCATAGTTTCTGCCTTTGTGCAAGTTTTGTTTTCATAGTCAAGTTTTTACCTCCGCTGGGAGCGCTTTTTTTTATACCCTTTTGAGTGTTAAAATTAAAACCATGTATTTAAATTCACGTCTTGCCCGCGCCAATTTTCCGTTGCCTTCCGGAGAAACAAAACCCAAGAACCCAGTCCTGACAGTAGGTCGCCAGCATAAGAGTTTCTCCGCACGAAAGTTGGACAGTTTTGACGAGGCAGCGAGGGAGGTCCTCCGCGCCATGGAGGAGGAAACGTTGCGCTACTCCTCCGTGGAGCGCAGAGACTCCATTTGGTCCGAGGACTGCGCTGCGTCACTGCAGTCCCGGAAGCGCCACTCCCGACGAAGGACGTCAGGGAGGGCTTCCTCAAGCAGAGAGGACACGTCACTCCCGCCGGCTCCTCCCACTCCGGGCGGAAGCAGGCTGCTGCCAGCCCCGCAGCTCAAGGATGACATCACAGAGCAGGATTTTTTTTTTCTGAACTCTTTTTCTTTTGATCACCCGCCCCCAGCAAAAGACTCTAAGTCCAAGATAGAGCGTTATCAGGACATGTTTTTACAAATTAGAGCTTGTCAATCACAGTCACCCAGTTTTCATGCCCCGCCCCCCAGGACTCAAGTCACGCCCAAGTCAAAAAACAATTCTTTTTTTTCACCCACAAAAGCCCAGGTGGGGGGGAAGGAAAGACATTTTGGACAATTTAGAGGGGAGGATTTTGCCCCCCTCCTGACCTTCCTCCACCCACCCCAAAAAACGGTTCCAGACAGTGGGGAGCGCGTCTGGTATCCGCTCCTTGAGGGGGGGGCTAGGGCTGGGAATTGTTCAGGTGGGGTCGCTCTTCGTCATGCCAAGCCACAGCCTCCAGCTCGGCCACCACCACCAGTCTTTTGTCACGCCAAGCCACAGCCTCCAGCACGGCCGCCACCACCAGTCTTTCGGCCTGCTAAGCCGCAACCCCCGGTCCGTCTACCACCACCTGCTCCACGCCCTTCTCCAAGGCTATCAACATGCCTCGCAGCTCCACGCCAAGCGCCACCAGTCGCAGCTCCACGCCAAGCGCCACCAGTCGAAGCTCCTCGCCAAGCGCCACAAGTCGCAGCTCCACGCCAAGCGCCACCAGTCGCAGCTCCACGCCAAGCGCCACCAGTCGCAGCTCCACGCCGCCAAGTGCCGCCAGTAGTAGCACCACGCCAAGCTCCGTTACCTGCTCCACGACGCCAAATGCCGCCAGTCGCAGCTTCACGACGCCAAGTGCCGCCAGTCGCAGCTTCACGACGCCAAGTGCCGCCAGTCGCAGCTCCACGACGCCAAGTGCCGCCAGTCGCAGCTCCACGACCCCAAGTGCCGCCAGTCGCAGCTCCACGCCAAGACCAAGCACCCCCATGCCAAGACCAAGCACCCCCATGCCAAGACAAAGCACCCCCATGCCAAGACCCCCCAAGCCAAGACCAAGCACCCCCATACCAAGACCAAGCTCCCCCATGCCAAGACTCCCCAAGCCAAGACCAAGCACCGCCATGCCAAGACCCTCCAAGCAGCCAAGACCCTCCAAGCAGCCAAGACCAAGCTTCGCCGCCCAAAGCGCTTCGCCGCCCGCCGCGCCACGCCAAGCTTTGCTGCCTGCTTCGTCTGCTGCACCCGCACCTGCGTCATCTGCAGCTTCCGCCATCAGTGTGTGAATGTGTGAATCTGAATGGGTGAATGTGGAAATAGTGTCAAAGCGCTTTGAGTTCCTTAAAAAGGGTAGAAAAGCGCTATACAAGTACAACCCATTTACCATTTACCATTTACCATTTCCACGCCTGCAGTGACGACGACGCGCCTGCCTCCTCGTCTGCCACGGTTGTGGCCACTACCTGGTCGTCCGCCACGCCAAGTGCGCCCACCTCATTGTCTGCCACGCATGTGGCCCTTCCCGGGTCGCCCACCTCGCCTGTGGCGGCGGCGTTCCACTCGCCGCCGCCACATGACTATGCCTCAGTGGATTCGGGGCCACTTGGCCTGGCAACCCACCGCCATGTCCCCCTCCCGCCCTCCCATGACTCTTGATCCTGTTTTTTGTTTTTGGACATCTGGGATCTGTCCGTAAGGGGGGGGTTCTGTCATGTCTGTTTATCATGTTTTGGTTTGGCCATGTGCTGTTTATTTTTTGGACTCTTTTTAGTTCCTGGTTGTGCACTTCCTTGTTTGTTTGTTACCTTGCCAACCCATTAGTTTTCACCTGTCTTGTCACGCACCTGTTTCACGTTTTGAGTCACGCACCTGTTTTCACTGATCATGTCACTATTTAAATCTGTCTGTTTCTGTTGTTCTTCCTGGCGACCTCACACTTTTTCATCCCTCTACTTCATGTCATGTTCACAGTTCCTTGTCAAGTAAGTTTTGTTTATTAATGCCACAGTTAGTGTTTTTGTTTCATTGTTCATAGTTTCTGCCTTTGTGCAAGTTTTGTTTTCATATTCAAGTTTTTACCTCCTCTGGGAGCGCTTTTTTTTTATACCCTTTTGAGTGTTAAAATTAAAACCATGTATTTAAATTCACGTCTAGCCCGCGCCAATTTTCCGTTGCCTTCCGGAGAAACAAAACCCAAGAACCAAGTTGTGACACCGCCTCGGTTAAGCTACTTGTCGGCAGACATTTTGTTCACAACTTGGCTTTAAAAAAAAAAAAAAAAACTTGTCTGAAAAGGGGCGGCGGGGATTATTGGTGACCGGAACGCAACATCGCTCACACACACTGGTAAGATGCTCGCACACAAACTGGTAAGATGCTCGCACACAAACTGGTAAGATGCGCTCATACACATAACTGAAATCTTTGCACACATACTACTGAAATCGTTGTCTCTCACACGCATGTGTAAAAAGCACACACACTGTCAAGTTATGTTTTGTTTGTTTGTTTTATCCCCTAACTTGAAAAGGGTTTTGATTTTTCGACCAGGGGTTACACTGGGACTTCACTCTTTGGTTGAATCCAATGATGAGACAAATCTCTGCCTATCCTTTTATTTTGGACTTGATTGTCTCTTTTTTTTCATTGAATAGTTTGTAAGGTGAAAAACCTTTGGAAAAGGTTGACAAATACAAAAGCAATTAGGGACCAATATAAACAAATTACAATAAACCATTTTTTAAAGTAAAAGTGTTTCCAAAAGTACATATGCATGACCTTTAACATTTAACAACCTTTTGGCAATTAAAATAAATTCAACATATCAAATCAAAACATCAAAATAATATAAGTCATCTCACCGTCAGCCACCCTGGTCTCTGTAAACAGTTAGGCACTACTGCATTTGGCAAATTCTCCTTCAGCAGTGTTTGTTGGCCTGAAGTCTGAGCTGGACTGCAGACTTAAAAAGGAGTGGATTTGATTGCTTCAGGTGAGAGCCTTCCTGATTACTGATGGTCTTCAGCTGTTGGGAAATGTTGTGTGTAATTCCAGTTCTGTCCTCTGGGGGGAAATGGGAGCCAAACTGACATTTGGACATGAGGCCCTTCTGTTTGTGTGAAGGCTTTGGCCTTGTGTAAAGTTTGCCAAAACACCTCCCACTCGATCTTTCCATGAATACATCGGAAAGATCGCAGACTGTAGGCAAACTAAGTGCACGTGGTTGGTTTAGGTGGTTGTGCCAAGATTTTCTATTCCTGTTCCTCAGCAGGTAGTAGGACAACCAACCGTCTTACGTCTCTGTGCAGAACGGTGGCTTGGAGTTTTTCCTTCCTGCTGCTTGAAATGGGATGGCTGGTCTTTGCCTTTGGGGCTTTTGTCAGGGGGACACAGTAGCTTGGGAAAACTCGGATGTGGACATCCCTCACAATGCCTTTGTTGTCTGGATTGGTGCTGACATCTCTGCCAAGCTTGAAGTGACTTCTTAGTGCGTTCTGGTCGCATAACCAGACAATGTCTCCCACAGTGACATTTCTTTCAGCGGTATGCCACTTGCTTCGGACAACGAGATGGGGACCTGCGAGTTGACTCCAAGATTTCCAGAACTTAGTTACCTCTGCTTGCATTGCCCTTAGCCTTTTGTAGGGGTAGCTGGAAAAGTCAAATGTTTTGGGGTCTCCACTTTGAGATGCTCGACCAAGCAGGAGGCTGTTTGGTGTGACATATTGGATACAGTTTTCCCGACTTTGAACTCTGGCATCAATCGGGCGCTCGTTTGCGAGGTTTGCTGCAGTGTAGAGGGCTGTCTGGAACTCTGAGAAGCTGAGCCCGGACTCCTTACCAAGACTCTGGAGTGCCCTCTTTGCAACACGTACAGCGGCCTCTGCTGCACCGTTGACTCACCGCTGTGCGGTGAGTCAGCTGGGTGAATTTTCCACATCCACTTTGTTGTATTCTTGGCTGCAGTGTCTTCCAGCACTGTTTGATCCAGGCCATCCAAGTACTTGTACAGTTCCTCAAGGACAGGTTTGCTCCAATGAAATTGGTGCCTGGATCAGACCAGATCTTTCTTGGATGCCCCCTGAGAGCTGTAAACCGTTGGTAAGCCATCAGAAAGCTGTCTGTTGATGGTGTGTTTACCAGTTTGGTGTGGATAGCTCTGCTGGCCATGCAACAAAAGACAACTCCCCAGACTTTGAGTGTTACTCTTTTCTTGATATCATCTCGTACTTGGTACGGTCCGAAAAGGTCTAGTGTTGTAAACTCAAAGGGTGCAGTAGGCTCTGTCCTCTCTGATGGCAAGTCACTCATCACTTGTCGGCACTTACTTGCTCTTGACTTCCTGCAGGTCATGCAGCCATCAACAACCTTCTGAGCAATTCTTCTGCCCCTTATTACCCATGCTTTCATCCTCATCCTGAGCAGTGTGCCAGCCACTCCATCATGGCTCTCGTTGTGCGCTTCCCGGGCCAACAGTGTAGACACCCAGGCATCATAAGGTAGGAGTGGGACACAGCAATGGTCATCTTTGAATGCTTGCACTCGGCCACCACAGACCAACAGTCCAGAGTCCTGGTCTTTGTAGACCACCAGCCTGTCAGTAGTTGAGTTTGGGAAGATTGCGCCCTCTTGTGCTGCAAGAAAAATGTCTCTCAGGGCATCTTTCCTTTCTTCCACAGAGATGGCGCCTCTGGAGGAGACTGCCTCCCACTTTGGGCCATGCAAGGCCTGAACTCGTTGACGGAACCTTTTTGCTGCCCTCCAGAACATTGCAACTGTTTTGACTAGTCTGGTCAGGACACTGAACCGTTTGACATCCACAAGGCTTTGAACAATTGACCCTCCTGGTGGCCGTCTCTGTTCTGTTTGGATTTGGTTTATATTGTGTTCGGGCACTTTTCCCAGGAACTGTTTCTGAGCTTGGGCCCTTGTCAACACAGCAGCAAATGCTTTTCTCTGCAACTTGTTGATGCTCTCTCTGGCGGTGGTTGCTAGTTCCGTAGCAGATTTGGTTGGCCACTCAGTTTCTGGCAGACTCAAGAACTCGGGTCCATTTTGCCAGTCTGAATGTTCATCCAGATCTTGAGGGCCTGCTCCTCTGGTGATGACATCTGCAATGTTTTGTGACCCAGGAATCCACAACCAGTCCTGTACTGCCGTGCTGCTTTGAATCTCTCCGATCCGGTTGGCAAAGAATGTTTGATAGCCATAGCTTTCTCGCTGTATTGCACCAAGGACTGTTTGACTGTCAACAAAGTGAAACCACTTTCTGACTTGGATTTGGCCGTGCAGTTCGAAGAACTTCCTGAGTCGTGAGGCGAACACTGCTCCACACATTTCTGCTTTGACAGCATCACCTTTGTGGTCTAAGGGAGTTAGTTTTGCTTTGGATTCAACCAGTCTGATGATGGGACCCAGGTCTGTGATCCATCTCAGGTACATCACCGCTCCATAAGCATGCTCACTTCCATAAGAGAATGTGATTGCAGTGGGTGGTTCAATAATGAAGAATTTGGGGGTTAGAGCCCTGGTGAACATGATCTTGCTGAGTTGATGGTACTCCTCGAACAGATCGATTGCATCACCTCTGAGTTCATCTGAGAGTGCAATGTCCCATGTGTCTTTGACTGGACGGCTTTCAGCCTTTGCCTCTTGAAACGCCCTCCGTACCAGAATATCTCCCTTCTGCTTGGCAGGAGTTACAAGGCCAACTGGGTCGTACAGTCCTGACACTTGACTGAGAAGTTCTCTTCTTGTCAAAGGGTTGGGTGTCATGGCTCTGATTTCCTCTTGCAGAAGGTCTTCACCCAGCCGCATCTTTTGCTTCCTCTTTGAAAAGTTGATTCCGATTCTGACATGGAGCTTATCTTCCTCGACTCTGTAGCCCAGACCAAGTGCCTTGTTGTCGTCATCGCTCATCTGGTTCGGTAAGATAATGGTCTTTTTCATTGTCCTTTCCTCTTCAGAGCGCTCCTTCCTCCCACTTTGCCCAGTGAAGACCCATGGCTTCAACTCAAACCCCCCAGCCTTCAGGATCCTCTCCACGTTGGCTGTGATGATGTTTAGCTGGTCAAGGTTGTTGTGGGAAGTTAGGATGTCATCAACGTAGCTGTCGTTGTGAAGCACACGACGCTCCTCTTCAAGGTGGGCAAAGAGAGGGAGGTTTGCAGTTTCACGCATTGCCAGCTGCGCTATACACCCTGCTGGTTTGTCCCCTATGTTCACTCTTGTGATTGCGTATTCCTCCAGGTCCTCATTCTCAGCATCTCGCCAGAGAAACCTGTGAAGGTGCACTTCTTGGTCTTCCAGCCAGATTGAGTTATAAATCTTTTTGATGTCACCCAGCGCAGCATGTGCTCCACCTCTGAATCGGAGAAGCACGGCTCGAATCTGGTTGAGGACGTCAGGGCCTTTCATCAGCAGGTCATTCATGCTGATGCCTCTGCACTTTTGACTGCTGTTCCAGACAATTCCCACTGGAGTTGTGACTGAGTGTGGGTTAGGGGCAATGAGATGACTGAGATACCAAACTGGTCCATCCCACTTGGTGATGGTGTCTTTGGGTAGTTTGATGGCTGCTTGTCGATCAATCATGTCATGCACTTGTGCAGCATATGCCACCTTCCACTCAGGTGTTTTGGCAAGTTGCTTTTCCGTTCTCAGGAATGTGGCTTCAACTGTTTTTCTATTATTTGGTAGTGACTTGGGGTCCTCCACCCAAGGATACCTGGCATGCCAATGTGGCTCTTTGTTGTGATTGTCCTCAGTGACATAGCTGAGGCCACCTTTTACCACTTCAAGCTCTCGCTCCTCTGCAAGAGTCATTTCTTTGCCGCCTGGTTGACATTTTCCACAGCGGCATCCTCCACACTTCGGGTCACATGCACACACACACACACACACACACACACACACACACACACACACACACACACACACACACACACACACACACACACACACACACACACACACACACACACACACACACACACACAGGTGAAATCCGTTTATACATACTAGTGAAAAATAATTCCAGGTGTGTGTGTGTGTGTGTGGGTGTGTGTGTCTATGTGTGTGTGTGCGTGTGTGAGTGAAAAACATTTCAGTAGTGTTTATAAGAGTGTTTCAGTAGTGTTTATAAGAGCGTTTCAGTAGTGTATGTAAGAGCATTTCAGTAGTGTTTATAAGAGTGTTTCAGTAGTGTATGTAAGAGCTTTTCAGTAGTGTTTATAAGAGTGTTTCAGTAGTGTATGTAAGAGCATTTCAGTAGTGTATGTAAGAGCATTTCAGTAGTGTGTATAAGAGTGTTTCAGTAGGGTGTGTGAGAGAAAAACATTTCAGTTGTTAATGTGAGAGCATTTCAGTAGTGTATGTAAGAGCATTTCAGTAGTGTATGTGAGAACATTTCAGTAGTGTGTATAAGAAAAAAATATTTCAGTTGTTTATGTGAGAGCATTTCAGTAGTGTATGTAAGAGGTAATTCTGAATAATGTCCGTAACGGCCCCTCATACAACGTTCTTAACTTCTCATACTTAATGTTGTTTTCAATCAATAACGTGAACTTTATGGCACACGTGGATGAAAGGAGAGCGCCACACTCATAGTTGGCTAGGAGATTAACATCTTAGTTTAAACTTTCCCTAAAGTCTGCTGGTTTGGTTGAGATAGTGAGACAGAGTCGAGAGAGCGGATAGACCAAATTGGGAACGAGACAAAGGTTAGTGACATTCTACAGTGAAACATGGATTTACAAACTTAATTGGTTCTTCAAAGGGGTTTATTAATAGAAAAGTTTGTATATCGAGGCACAATTATCCATACATAAACATGAATAATGGACTCCAGCCTCGACAAATGTCCGTATTTTAGTAAAAGTCAGTACACTTCGAACACAATATTAAACACTATGCAGTACTGTATATCAAGCAAATACAACAAGGGGGGTGATGGATCAACTTTCTAAATACCGTATTTTTTGGACTATAAGATTGCAACAGTATATAATCCACATTCACTACATTTTTGAAGGAAAACAATATTTTTTCATATATTAGCCACATGGGAATATAAGTGGCAAACATATATAATGTGAAATAAGTCATTTACAAAGAAAGATTTTGTAAATGTTTATTTAAATACCTTGATTGTTTCCAAACGGTGCCTGTAACACAGCAGTAAAATGGCAGGTCAAACAAAACAGAAGTCATAGTCATGAACCCACCAGCTGCGGAAACTACCTTTCCAATCAGCTAAACAAACTCAATAACTCCACGGTGACGTTTTGATGAATTTACTAAGGAATTTGTGAAACTGAAACAATACAAAAATAACGTAATTGTAAGTTAATAATACTAACACAGTAAACGTGTTAGCATATTAGCTAATGCTAACGACGTTATCGTAAATACATTATGATAGCATATACAAATATGCATGAAAACACTGAGGTCAAACATGTGACGGTTTAGTAAGTATGAATAGTTTTAGGTCTACTGTAAAATTTACGAATGTTGCTTGGAGTTATGAGGAAACCATATGAGTAGAAACACTATGGACAACTCGAAGACAAGACGGCATTTGTACTTCCAGTTCACGGCACTATACAGAAGGAAATACTGTAGACGTTCAACTCGCAGCACCTGCAGTGAGCAAACTCGTCCAAAAGATGGCGCCATAGCACAAACAATAACACATATTTTCAGTGTCTCTGTCTATGTTTTATGAAAATTATTTATTAAATACAAAACAATATGGCTGTTAGTGAAGAAAAATCCATAAATTAGCCGCACCATTTTATAAGCTGCAGGGCTCAAAGCATAGAAAAAAAGTAGCGGCTTATAGTCTGGAAAATACAGTATTAAGTCAAAGTCAAAACAACAAAACGCTGAACTGTCCTCATTTGCATCCACCCTGTTGAAACACCCACACACATTGTCACTAGTTCTGTGGCGCACTCACAATTAAAAATCACAAAACTTCTTAACTTTAACAGCCAGGTCGCAACAATAATTAGGATTAAAAAAAGAAAATCCACTTCACCTTACTGGCTGATCTTTTCTGTGTGTAGCAGAGGGAGAAGGAGAAAGGCAGTGTTGACTACCCTGGAGATACTTACGGAATGTTTAAAACCACACATGGCTTGTCCGTTGCTTTATTTGGACTCATATTGAGCGAGCAAAACGAGAACAAAGTAAAAGGCAAAAAAAGTAGTGCAGAAGCTAACGACAGCACTGCTCTCCTGACTAAATAAGCATCGGAGATCGATCAGCCCGCCCACAATAGATGTGCTGATGGGCACAAAATGGCGGCGCTGTGAGACACACAGTGGATGGCTGAAATGGTCGTACACTAAGACAAGCTTTGCACAACAAAGCATATTTTTATTCGGCCTGTGGTTTGTAAATCGAGGTTCTACTATCCATGGACGGAGATGAGAAAACAATACACATAGCAAGAACTGTATTGATTGTTTTATTATAATCAGCAGTCCTCAACACCAATATTAGCCAGTAGCCGCCACATCAACAACACAGTGACAGGACTTCCTCATAATGAACCGATGACGATTACGGCAAGTGAGGTTGCATTCACAAACCCCCACAATTATGAGCATCGACAAGCAAGTAGTCGTTTTCCAGTCCTCAATGTTCTGTATTTCTACAATAATGACACTAAATTACATTCAATTGTATTGTGATTGTAATAATTAGCTATTTTTATTTTGATTTATTAAAATGACTATTCTGTTTTGTAACAGACAAATGCAGTGAAAAGGCCCTTTTATTAGGGAAATATATGCAGCAGAGAAGTGCACAAAAGGAAAAATAATAATAATACCTGGGATTTATATAGCGCTTTTCTAAGTCCCCAAAGTCGCTTTACATGTTAAAAACCCATCATTCATTCACACCTGGTGGTGGTAAGCTACTTTCGTAGCCACAGCTGCCCTGGGGTAGACTGACGGAAGCGTGGCTGCCAATTTGCGCCTACGGCCCCTCCGACCACCACCTATCATTCATTCACCGGTGTGAGTGGCACCGGGGGCAAGGGTGAAGTGTCCTGCCCAAGGACACAACGGGCATGGTAAGAGGCGGGGAGCGAACCTGCAACCCTCAGGTTTCTGACACGGGCGCTCTACCCAGTACGCCATGCCGCCCGCCCGGTTTGAATGTTCTCTATGTCCAACATTATGTATTATTCTAACTGATCTATTTTTAAAACGGTTAATGAATGAAGTGTACTTTTGTAGTTATTTCACCATATTTATGCACAATAACTCAGATATGGTAACACTAGCGAGCAGTAAAGAATATGAAGTGATTTTTGGTCTAGAACATATTTTGCTTTATTCATTGTTGACGTGTTTCTTGCCCATTTATATTGTATATTTTTTATATTAGATTTCCAGTTCATTTTATCATCAATCATTATACCTAGGAATTTGGTTTAATTTACTCTTTCAATTTCTAGCTTGTCTGTTTTTTGCACAAAGCAAAAAAGTTTTTATACTTTTTGTACTTATTTTCTGCCTCTGTAGTTCTTTGTGTTATATATTTTCTATATAATGTATTCTTCTTATTACAATCATTTTTTTAATCATTTTGTCATCCATGGTTGATTGTTCTTAGCTTTCTACTGAGTTGTTTCCAACGACAATGTTTGTCATAAAGTATTATGAACGTGTTTAAGAAAAGTTCATATGCTTCATCAACCTCATTTACATTGTACACATTGTCCCAATTTTGCTTTTCTAGCTCATTTTTGAAAGCAATCATCCTCTTCTCTGTGCATAGTCTTCGAAATGTCTTTTTGTCTTCCATGTTTTTCTTCATTTTCTTCATATATTGCGAAAACTGGCAGATGATCACTAATGTCGGTTATAAGTAGACCACTTGTAGTGTTATTATCAAAATCATTGGTAAAAATATTATCAATAAGTGTGGCACAGTGTCCTGTGAGTTGGCTTGGCTTTGTGATTTTAGGATATAAACTGATGCTGTACATTATATCAATGAAGTCATCAATCGACTTTTGCTTGTTAGGATTCAATAAGTCAATATTAAAGTCATCACATAAGAAAATTATTTTTTGACCAGTGTCCATGTAATTTGCCTTGATCCAATCTTCAAATGTTTCTATACTTGACTTAGGTGATCTATATATACAACTGATGAATATGTTTTTGCTTTTTTCCTGACATATTTCAATGGTTGTACATTCTAAGATATTATCTATAGCAAATGACATGTTTTTTACCACTTTGTAGTTCTGGTTCTTCATCACGTACACAGCTACTCCTCCTCCATTTGTGTTGGTTCTGTTGATGTAGTTTAGTTCATATCCTTTCAGATCAAAATCTATTCCTTTTTTTTATCATCAATGCATGTTTCTGTAACAGCGATCACTTTGAAGGGTTTGTTGAATTGTTCTAAAAAGTGCTTCATGTTCTTGTAGTTTGCATACAAGTTTCTGCTATTAAAATGAATAATTGACCATTTGTTATCACACTTAATGTTGCTATTATAATGTGCATATGTATTAAAAAAAAACAATTATTACTGATGTGGGAGAAAACATTTGTATCTGGATCTATATAATTTTCCAAATCCTGTTTTTTGTGATCTTTGTTGCAGAAGTTTTTCAGTGCCATATTTTTTTGTTCAACAATCTTTGATGTTGTTTCAATAATCTCTGTAAGTGTAGGTGGATGCACTCCTGAATCTAGGTCTTCTTGTTTAGTGGTCCCTTGGAACATAGTAGTCTTGGGTTTGAATTTAGGTGTTTGTTTTCTGTCAGACTCCATTATCATCGTCATTGTGAAAGCAGTGTAAACTTTAACATTTGTCCAGGTTCTTGATGTCATGGACAACAAGTACTCTTGCTTCTGTACTTCCATTCAGCTTGTTGTAGATTTTACAGTTTGGTGCGCCAAGTTCCCTGGATTTGTCCTTGCTTTCTCAAGTCGCGTGCTTTCTTGGCGATTTCAGCCTTATGTTTTGTGAGATGCTCATTCATGTACACATTTGTTCCCTTCAGTTTCTTTCCCTGTCTCAGCAATGCCATTTTAGATTTTCTGTTGACAAGTTTCATGACGATGACTGGAGTGGTGTTGTTGTTTCTTCCATTCAGTGGGATGCATGTTTCGATGGTATTAATATCGATTTTAATTTCCTTTGATTGCAGAAAGTTGACCACTTGTTGTTCTGCTGAGACAATAGCCATTTCATCTGGTTCACCTCCATTAGTCACAGCTTTTGTGTAAGATCTTGGTTTAATTTGTTGCCCTGTCACAATTTATTCATTCGTTTATCCTGATCCATTTAATCTATGATATGCCTCAGCATGACGTTGTCTCGTTTCACTGCAATAACTTCTTCTTGCACCGTTCAGAGATCAATTTGAGGTTTCAGCCTGTCAACTTATATCACTCTGTGTCATCGGAAGCACTTTAAAACAGCTACAAACTCGCCGTAGCTTATGGTTGCTAGGCAACCGCTTCGAATTGCGGTAAGGGGCCATTGGCTTGAGGCTAACGGCTCCTCAAACTCGTCTTACTTCAGCGTATCAGTGCCTCTTAACGGCCCAAAATCAGTTTGAAGATGCCAGGTGACTCTCCTGTGGCTGTGATCACAAATGAGTGGTCAAAAATCTTCAAACTTGTCAAAAACTCCAGTAGCAAAAGCAAAGCCTTTTTCTTTGTGTCCTCTCCCATTGACAGGAAGTTAGCAATTGATAGTTAGCAATACATCATTAGTCATTTTTGCGAGGGCTGTCTCCATAGAGTGATTTGCCCTGAAACCGGACTGAAAGGGTTCACAGAGATTGTTAGATGCTAAATGTTCATTTAGATGTTGTGCAACAAATTTTTAGAGGATTTTCAAGATAAAGGGAAGGTGGGACACCAGCCGGTAGTTTACCCTGAGGTCGGAATTGATGTTAGGTCTTTTGGGCGGAGAATGAATAATCACTTTTTTGAATGCTAGGGTAACAGCACCAGAGGGAAGTGGTAAGTTAATAATATTTAGCACTGATGGTCCTAATATTACAAACTTGATAAGTATCCCAGGAAGTGGGTCAAGTAAACTTGTTGTTTGTTTTGTCCCATTTACAAGTCGCAGGAGTTCCTCTGAAAAAGAGAGATTATTTTGGAGGGCAACAGACATTCGTATCTGCGTTAATAGAAACCAAAAAACCAATTGGAGCTGGGATGCATTATCTTTAATCTCCTTTCTAATGAGTTAAATGTTCTTAATAAATAATTCTATTAAGTCATCAGCTGGGTGGAGCTACTGGGGGAGTCCCTTGTTGGGTTAGCGATGCTACTGTACTGAACAAATATTTGGGATCGTTTTAATTGGGGCGGGTGAGATTACCAAAGACAGTAGGCCAGCAAGAGTTGTAGTTCTGGCAGCATTAAAGTTGCCAATGCTGAAGCATTGGTTATTTGTAGCTTGTTGACAATGAGTCAGAACTTCCAATTGTATAAGGTAATGATCGGACATTACTTTAGTGTACGGGAGTACCATAACTTTGGAGGTGGTGACACGCCGGACAAGGACTAGATCTATAGTATTACCGTTGCGATGCGTGAGTTCATGTATTATTTGTGTAAGACCACAGCTATCAATTATAGTCTGGAGCGCCACACATTGAGGGTCTGATGGGGTATTCATATGGATATTTATATATCCATTATAATTATATTATCTGCGTGCGTCACTACATTAGCAACAAGCTCTGAAAATTTGCTGATAAAGTCCGAGTAGGGCCTCGGGGGGCGGTAGATAACAGCCAGATAGAGAGGTAGCGGTGTGACAGACCTCATAGTAAGCACCTCAAATGATTTATATTTATTACTTAGGTTAGTGTTATGATCCGCTGCCCGGATCATATTTCTGTTTACGTTTTCTAGTCACTTGTGTTTTTCTGTTAGTTTTGATCTCTTTCTAGTTCCTGTTTATGCACCTGAGTTTGTTACCATAGCAACTGATAACTTTCACCTGCCGCGGGTGTTCCCGACACGCACCTGTTTTTAATTTTTGTCTTCATTATATAAGCCTGCCTTTTCATTCAGTCTGTGTTGCATCGTAGTTTGTGTTCGCACGACAGCTGACGACTTCTGTTCCTGTTCTGTAACCTTGTAGCTTCCACGCTAAAGGCTCTGGTAACCTGCTAGCTTCCACGCTAAAGGCTCTGTTTAGTGTTTTACTCTAGCTCCCACGCTAGCTCTTTTAGTTTTGTACTTTTAGTGCTATGAGCACGTGTTTATTTGTTACAGTCTGATTTATGTTTTAATAAATCATTGCTTACCTGCAAGCTGTGTCCGAAGCCCAATCTGCATCCCTGGGAGAACGAACACCCGCACCCGGTCGTCACAGTACAATGCAACCAAGAAGTTCTCCCGCTACGCCGGGCATGTCGGAGGTTGACGAATGTATGTGGTTGGTCCTCCGAGCGATGGAGGCAGAGACGCTCCGCTGTTCTCCAGATGAGGAGATGATTTGGGGACCTGGAGGAGTTCTGGTCCCGCTCGACTCCCTCTGGCCAGGGGAGGTTCGCTCTCAGCCCGCTCGCACGCGTCAGCGAAAGCGGAAGTCAACAAGGAAGGCTTCGGCTCGCGGCAAAGACGCACCAACCCCGCCATTCGTCCCTCCGGAACACAGCCATCAGCAGGCAGCCCAGGATTCCCCTCTTCAAAGGTCTGTTAATTCCATCAACTACCTTACCGAAGATTGTTATGACTGGCCTGTCAATCACCGGGACTTCAGCCATGACGTCATTCCGTCGGCGCCCCCTGATGACACGCTCCTTGATGACGTTGACCCGTCCGTTTTTGATGACGTCATGGACAAGGACATTTTTTTAAATTCTGTTCATTCTTTCTGTCAGCCACTTCCTAATGACTTTAATTCAATAATTAAACACTATCAGGACATTTTTGTAAATTCTAGGTCTAGTCAGTCCCAGTCACCACCTGACTTTCAAGCTCCGCCCCCAGTGACTTTGGCTCCGCCCCCCGTGACTATTGCTCCCACCCAGTCTAAAGTGGGTGGGGGGTGAATAGACTTTTTGGACAATCGAGAGGGGAGGAGTCTACCCCCCTCCTGACCTCCCTCCACCCGTCCCTAAAGAAGATTCCAGAACACAGGGAGCGCGTCTGGTATCCACTTCTTGAGGGGGGGGGCTAGTGCTGGGAGCTGTGCTACGGAGGTAGCACAGCTGCGCCCTGCCAAGCCGCAACCCCCAGCCAGACAACAGGAGGAACGTTTTGGCGTTCTTAGGGCTGGCATCAATGCCATGGCGGAACGCCAAGACGCCCGCCTTGAGGCTTTGGAGAGTCAGCTGGGATCTATACTCACCGCGCTGCAGGTGATGGTCCCCCCTGCCCGGCCACCGCTACCAGCCCTTCGGCGTGCTAAACCGCAACCCCCTGCCCGGCCACCGCCACCAGTCCTTCGGCGTGCTAAGCCGCAACCCCCTGCCCTACCACCGCCACCAGTCCTTCGGCGTGCTAAGCCGCAACCTCCTGCCAGGCCACTTCCGCCAAAGTCACGACCAACACCTCCAAGTCTGGTTTCCACACCAATACCTCCAAGTCTGGTTTCCACACCAGTACCTCCAAGTCTGGTTTCCACACCAGCACCTGCTCCAAGTCTGGTTTCCACACCAACACCTGCTCCCCAGACTGGTTTCCACACCAGCACCTGCTCCCAGACTGGTTTCCACACCAGCACCTGCTCCCAGACTGGTTTCCACACCAGCACCTGCTCCCAGACTGGTTTCCACACCAGCACCTTCCCCCAGACTGGTTCACGCACCAGCACCTGCTGCAACGACAGCGACAGCGACTCCTGCTGCAACGACAGCGACAGGGACTCCTGCTGCAATGACAGCGACAGCGACTACTGCTGCAACGACAGCGACAGCGACGTCGACTCCTCCTGCTGCAACGACAGCGACGTCGACTACTCCTGCTGCCACGGCGACGTCGACTCCTCCTGCTGGCACGTCGACTCCTGCTGCTGCCACGTCGACGCCTCCTGCTGCCACGGCGACGCCTCCTCCTCCGGCTTCCACGGCGAAGCCTCCGGCTTCCACGGCGACGCCGCCTCTTGTTTCCACGGCGACGACGCCTCCCACAGCTTCCACGCCTGCTTCGCCGACGACGTGCCGACATCCTCATGCCCGGCGAGCCGCACCACGGCGCCGGCCACCTCCTCGTCTATGGACTTTTTATGGACGCCTTTGGCGCCAACAGCAGCGACACCCAAGACTTTGTTGCAGGACTCAGAGGCTGCTGAACTTCTGGCGCCAATCACGCCCACCTTCTTGGCGGCCACAAGGGTGGCCTTTCCGTGGTTGCCCGCCTAGCCTGCGGCAGCGGCGTTCCATTCGCCGCCGCCACCTGACTCGTCCCTGTTGGATTCGGGGACACGTGGCCTGGCGACCCTCCGCCAATTCCTCCCTCCTCCCTCCCTTGACTCGTGAACTGCCTTGTAGTCGGGTGGGGGGGGGTTTCGTTTTTCCAGGGGACATCTGGGATCTGTCCCTTAAGGGGGGGGTACTGTTATGATCCGCTGCCCGGATCATATTTCTGTTTACGTTTTCTAGTCACTTGTGTTTTTCTGTTAGTTTTGATCTCTTTCTAGTTCCTGTTTATGCACCTGAGTTTGTTACCATAGCAACTGATTACTTTCACCTGCCGCGGGTGTTCCCGACGCACACCTGTTTTTCATTATTGTCTTCATTATATAAGCCTGCCTTTTCATTCAGTCTGTGTTGCATCGTAGTTTGTGTTCGCACGACAGTTGACGACTTCTGTTCCTGTTCTGTAACCTTGTAGCTTCCACGCTAAAGGCTCTGGTAACCTGCTAGCTTCCACGCTAAAGGCTCTGTTTAGTGTTTTACTCTAGCTCCCACGCTAGCTCTTTTAGTTTTGTACTTTTAGTGCTATGAGCACGTGTTTATTTGTTACTGTCTGATTTATGCTTTAATAAATCATTGCTTACCTGCAAGCTGTGTCCGAAGCCTGATCTGCATCCCTGGGAGAACGAACACCCGTACCCGGTCGTCACAGTTAGGGCTAAGGTTAAAGTTTTCATTAGATTTTAGTGCAACCCCTTCACCCCTTTTAAGGGGACGGGCAATATGTGCATTCGTATAGTTAGGAGGAGATGCCTTTTTAAGCATACATTTTTGTTAATGGTATCCATAGCACTGATATTAATAACGTTACGTTTATTTTGTGAAGTGTGCCTTGAATAATTTCGATCACATCTAGGAATTTATATAATGGAGATATTGAGGTTATTTGCTTGGTGTTGCGATAGATTTAATAATAATAATAATAATACCTGGTAGTAGTAGAATGCATGTTCACCTCTGGCACAGTCACTACAGAAAAAACATTGTGTGAGTTATGTATTATTCTACGAGATATGCTGTGTGTGCAGGAATTTTCCAGCCTAGCGCTGGTTAGTTCTAGCTTACCTGACTCCTCATTAAGCTTTTTGGGGCGCATGTGAGGCATCAACCATATTATATTTCTGAACCATATTATATTTCTGTATCATATTGTGCTATGGATTATAAAGTGACCAAAAATGCATGTTTTTGGACTGCGGGAGGAAACTAGTGTACCCAGAGAAAATTAATGTAATGAACTGAGATAGTTTTTTCCCTTATAAATGTAATTTTTCTTCGACGGAGCTTTTAGCTCAAAACACTTGTATCTCAAACCCACGTTTCCCATTAAATTGAATTGAAATCAGTTTAATTGGTGTTGCAAACCAGCCCCCCCCCCCCTTACATGCCACTTGAATAAACTCAAATGTGATTGGGGAGTATGGGTTTACAGTAATTGTTTGTTGAGCCAAAATGAGAGTTAGCATGCAGCATTTAACTCTTTTACCTCAGCTGTTATAAGCTAACCTGCAAAACAGCAACAAGCACTTATAAAACACTGGTAATTACATTGATTTTCTGCATGTGAATGTGAACTGCATCACACCGTAACGACCTGCCAGTTACAGTTTATGTGGATGCTGGAGTTGTCCGATGGTTTTTGTGGCTGTGAACGCATCACTGGCTGAGAGGAGCGTGTGCATCTTTTGGCACAATGAAAGAGAGAGAGCGATTGCAGTCAATAAATACGGCAGATAATTTGTTTGTTTAGGTGTGATTATAGTAGAAATTGACCAATTTTGATAGATAGTGGTTTTGTTTTGGCAGCCCTTTGAGACATTTGTGATTAAGGACTATATAAGTAAACTTTGATTGATTTGTTGTTGATGTTGTTTTGGTGTGATTATGGCCGACAGTAACTAGTTTTGCCCAACAAAAGGATTGTTGATGCAGACCACCTCCTACTCCTCTTTAAAACGTCTTAGCAGACGCCGTCATTGTTTTATCTGTTGTGATCACTTGACCCCTGTCACTCACACAGTGGCATTGGAAAATGGTGCGGAAAACATTGTTATGTGTTTATTTTGCCAGAGTTTAGGTTGGATTATGGATTTAGATTTTGTGTACTGCATAGTGCACAATTGTACAGGAGAATATTGCTCACGTATTAAAAGGGAAGTGCACTTGTTTTATTTTTTATTTTGCCTATACTTCACAATCATTATGAAAGACATGACGACGGATTGATTTTTTTAATGCATTCTAAATATAAAATACATTCGATCAAATGTCTGCTTACAATGGAGCTTATGGGAGCCGCTCTATTCCGCCTATGAAGCCCTAAAAAATCATCCAAACACCTCCATTAGGGTTTTCTATACATCATGTAAGTATATATGTAATGTAGTAACAGGCACATTTATAATAACATTTGTTACTTACGTATTTTGATCATTTTAAACAGCACAATAATTTAAAAAACACATCACAACATTCGCTTTGATTACTACTTACTGCTGACTTTATGAGAGCCAACAAACATAATAAAACATCACTTACTGTGCAACGTCTGCTGTCATTAGGATGCCGACTGCTAGGATGTTCATACATAGGCGCTGATCCCACAATGCCGAGCACCCACTTGGGATTGATGGCAAATTCTTTATCAAAGTCACGACCAAGCATGCTCAGAAAAGTAGCGTAAGATTTATCGCCCGTCCTAGCACCCACTGGCAGAAATGTAGATTGGCGCCTATGCGTTCATATATTCCCATTTAAATGAAGAATGACTCATAATCCTTGCAAAGAAAAAAGGGGAATGGAGCCAACCGTCTTTTCATGTTGTTCTCGCCATTTCCAAGTCTAATTTGGATGCCAAAGTGTTAATTATTCATGTATACGCGAAGATATGGACATTCTATCAGTTGTCCTCGAAGTAAGAGAAGATCTGCGGTCCCTCCCACTACGTCACGCAACGTTTTTGACTTCCTCATTATCTCTCAAAATGGCTCGGGAATCTCTGCGAGATTGATAATATTTTGATCAAATCTATGTATTCGCAAACTTTGTAAGTCTTTAGGTGTAATTAATCAGATATGTTTGATAATAGCTACAATGTAGAGGCAACTTGTTTTTCCACTCAACTGGTACTTTAACATGGACACTCACATCTATTGGTAATTCTAAGCCTGTCATTTCCAGGTGTTATCTCACCGTCTGGGAAGCCTCCGTTTTACTAATGTTTTCCAATGTTGTAAAAGTTTGTCAAATAAATCTAACATTTCAACATTTCTGTCAACGAAGATTTGCGTCAGCCTGCGACACACGTCTCTTTCAGCATGGCGTGGAGCAAGGCAAGTGGCTGTTGCATACAAAATAAATACATGTGCAAGCATATATTCTCAAACATGAATATCAAATACAAATACCGCATTCGCCTCACAGATAAGAGCTTGCAGTCCAATATAGCTAATATAGACACTTACAGTATATCATGTGTTGCCTTCAGTATAACACTTATATAAGGCTTTTCATTTTTTGCGGCTCCTGACAGATTTTTTTATGTACACAATTTTTGGTCCAATATGGCTCTTTGAACATTTTGGGTTGCCGACCCCTGCTGCACACCCTTTTTGAGAATTGTTGTCAGTACAATGAATTGTAAATTGTTCTGTATGATTGTATGAATGTACTTCTGTATTTTCTTTCGGACCCCAGGATTGGTAACAGCTTCTCCAGAAGCGTGCAGTTCAACTTTGCACTAGCTATAACTCGCGATGATGCGAGGAAGACAGGGCCAGGACCTGGAGACACTATTGCGTCGCTTGGTAACAATTCACCTTCCTGTAAATCAGGAGTGTCCAAAATACAAACCCAGGAAAATTTAAAGAATTCGAGCAAAAATACATACTGTAACGAGAAAAAGCTGAATAAAATTGACACAAATATTTTTCTTTAAACATACATCCGTCATGGCCAATTATGCTAAATAGACTATGACATCATCTTGAGCTTCCCCTAACAACTAACAAAAGTAGATTACAGTATGTGCATACTGTGTGCACAAGCATGCACTTCTGCAGATTTGATATTTTACAATATGACTTTTGTTTGGCACTTTGCCAGCTTGCCTTGTCATGCCCAATCAATTTGGATGCAAACGCGGTTAAGTTATATCTTAAAACATTAAGCCCTCAATATGCCCACTTCGGGGTTTTGAGCAATTGTGTTTGGCTGAAAAAACATTGATCAATGATGATGATTTGCATGCGTGAGAGACAAGGTACACAGTGCACAGTTTTGCTATGTTCAAGGACGTCCAGTATGTGGTCTATTTATAAGAGAAAGTCACAAATAAGTTATTGAGCTCCCTAAGCACTCATCAAACTAAAAATTATATACAATGATACAATTGTAAAACTTTAAAGCTGTTTTACTCCAGTAAAGAAAACAATAACTGTAAAAATATTTTATATGTTTCGATTATTTTTTGCACACTCTTTCGGGATGGCGCTTAGTGCCTCCCGTATTGAATTAGTTGCACGACACATGATTGATTTCTAGGTTAAATCCCAAATGTGTTGAGATTCTAATATTGCCGGTGGATATGAGAAGCCTATTTTTTCTTGGTGCCTTTAGTGCTCATTTTCAGCACCGACACACTCCCCGGAGCCCTTGGAGATATTTAGTGTGATGCTCGTCTTCAGTGACTGGAAGTGTCCTCTTCAGTCATGGCCACATCGAGTGTGTGTTAGGCATTTGTGTATTGAATAATCTTCAGATTTAGATACTATTCAAGTAGAGTACACTGCTCTCCAAAATCTAAACAATGGAATTGATCGACTGGCCTCTCAACAAAATTGACAAGAACTCAAGTTTGGGGGAACCTGCCTGTCCTGACGAAAAAGTTGTTGCTAGACACACGGCTGACTCTTAGAAAAGCGGACTGCACCATGCCTGGCGACCCTACAGTCGAGGATGTTGACAACATCTTCCTATTCAGAATCATGATAACAGGACATCTGCTGACTGGAGTAAGCATTGCACTGGTGTATCGACAAATTGGAAGCTATTTAAAGTACCCCAAAAGCTGCCACAAATGTTTGGAGGATTCAGAGTGAGTGCACTGAGACTTTTGTGATTTTGGACTAAATCGCAAACTGGACAACATCTTGTAGACGCCGTCTGCTCTGCATGGCGAAGTATGATGAATTTGATGACCAGAAATAGACATAATAGATATAATAGATATTTGTTTCCACTTGCTCAAATACAAACATTCTAATCTGGATTGTTTTCCCTGGCTAAAAGCGACCTGGCAAGGTCGTTGCTTTGAGATTCGCCTAGAGGACAATGCAGTGATGACGCAACAATCTCCTTCACTGTCAACAACCCCTTGGTGAGTTGAACTCTGTTCACTGTGCCTGCAGAGTGACTCCAGGCCTACATACACACACCATGGACCATGGACTGCCAGATACGTATGCACCCATACCCCCACCACGCCACGCCTTTGTCACCACGTATCCTCCTTGAGCTGTGACAAATGGCTGGAGAAAGCTGCAACCAAAGGGTTGCAGCTTCAACGGCAGATAACCCACACCCCTGTTGCAATTTTCATGGTTTCTGTGTCGTCTGTGCTTATCGTGGCTATCAAGATTGTTTTCCTGGCCCCAGATGGAGGCCCCCCCAATTATATCAATCAATCAATTATAAGCCTACTTAGGGATCTAGGTTTTTTTTTACTAATCCCCCCCCCCCCCCCCCAACCCTCGACGCTGGATACCCCCCCACCCTGACAATGTATGTCTGCTCTTGACCGGGTCGGTGCTTAAAATGTAATTTTGTTGTACTTTTTAAGTGCAATGAAAGTGCAATCTAATCTTATCCTATCTCTGAGTCTGCCAGAAGTGCCAGCAGCCAAATGAGCGTAATACTGAGTAAATAGGAGCTTTACAGGCTTGATAGGATCTGACCATACAGAGTTCACTCTGACCTGCAGAGACACAGAAAGTAGAATTGAGTAGTGTCATCCATTAAGCTCATGTCAACTCTCAGTGACACCCTGAATGCCTTTCGAATTTATTACCAATTTTAGTATTCAAGGAATTGCTCCAGCATTTTACTTCCCTTATCTGCCACCCACTGCTATTCTGTATGCATGGCCTAGCTGTGCATGTACTCACTGGCCACAACACTAGGAACACCTACACAGATCCACTATCAGAGACACTACAGTCCTTATTGTGTTCTAGTTTCTGAAATATTATACAACTAATAGCGAGACCGAATTTGTTTTACAGCCCTCCTGTCAGACCTTATGAAATAAGTACACCTAATTAAGTGGTGGGTACTGTAAATGCTATTAGGATCCTAAATAAAATAATGTATCTTATTCGCATGCACATTTATGGACAGTTAGTTGCAGAGGCCCTCCTGTGACCCTGCAAAGATGTTTTGCTTGCTATGGCAGTCATGTTTTTGAAGCAGTCTCTGTAAAAATAACTTCTCATTTTCTGTTCAACATTTACTGTAACAGTGAGTTGCTAATAATAACTGTGCTGTCCAGTTGTTATAGCTTGTTTTATTACACATCTGTGTATCATTAGCAAGTATTATACAGTAGCCTTTGCATGCAGTTGAAATTCCAAGACCTTTAATGGCAGTAGTGTTTAGACTACAATGTGTTGCCTAGTCAGGGTGTAGTGTTTTGTTGTTTTGTTCAGTATAGTCTTTTGTTGTACCCTACAAAGTATTTGTACTGTAATTTTCAAGGCATTCAATCGATCGCAACTTGTTCAGTTTGTCTTAAAAAACTTTTCGCCTCTCATCACCTCTTAGATTGGTCAGAACTACTCCAGATGCTGGTGCTATTTATGATCCAACAAGAGGAGGGCATGCACAGGCAAGGATGCTAACGCCCTATTGTGGTGGAAAAAAACAACTGTCTAAATGCAAAAGAGCAACTCTTCTGTCAATGCCAATGACAGTCATTAAAATGGAAATTAACATAGATAAATAGTTGGGGCTTTGACACCAACATCTAGACTACATTTAAGTCTATGAGCATGAACTGATAAAGCCTGCACCGATGAGAGGCGGAACATCTTCTAAGTATTGTACTGATTACCAGAGGTGGGACCAAGTCATTGCTTTGCAAGTCACAAGTAAGTCTCAAGTATTTGCCCTCAAGTCTCGAGTCAAGTCCCGAGTCAAGACAGGCAAGTCCCGAGTCAAGTCCAAAGTCAAGACTAGAAAGTCTCAAGTCAAGTCCCAAGTCCTGCATTTTGAGTTTTGAGTCCTTTCAAGTCCTTTTAACCACAGACTAATATTTTTACACAGATTGTGTATGCTTTTAAAACGCTGTATTTATTTATTAAAACAAGTGCATTTGAAATTGCAGGAAAAAAAATAGTGCTGACATTGCAATTCATAATAGCACTATTAACCAGTCATTTTAATAGTTTAAACAATTTTAAACATTTAACTCATTCCTTTACAGAATAAACACATTTGCAAAAACAAACATTAACATACTATTGGTTGTATTTTATGAAAATAACATTACCACAAAGTTGAGAAGGAGCAAAGATCTTCAATATTTGTATGTGAGACTCACAAAGAAATCTTCTGGGGGAGGATGACACCCCTACAGGGGTTTGGTTTACAAACTTTCAGCCCCACCTAAAACAAAATTCACCAGCCGCCACTGATTATGATGCATTCTCATTTTAGGCAAAGTATAAGACAATACTTTCTTAACAGTATAATTGTAACCAGGAATAAGTCTTCAAGTAACAATATTCAAATACTAACATTGTTGGGTAAGACAGCATTTGGTTTTATTCTGAATCCAGTGAAACAGATTGGTGGTTTTAGCTGATATAAAGACTTTCAGGTGTTTATATATGTTTAAGTATTTGGCAGACGCTTTTATCCAAAGCGACATACATAAAAAATAGATATAAAACAATCACTGTAAACATTATCATTTAAGGGAAGAATGTAATACAAAATATCAATACAAAGTGTCAAGACAGAATAAACTCTCTGCTGCTGCAGCAACAGAGTTACAGTCTATAGGTCCCTAAAATATATAGATATCTAATGTATTCATACATTGTTTATGTAGGATAAACGCATGTATATATAATCTAATCATATTGTTTCTTCAATTTAAAAATAGCTGACCGTTTTTTTCCCCCTTCTCTGGGATTATATTCCCAGTTTTGATCTCGGACGTCTGGTCACTTATAGCGTACAAGAATATTATATTACTGTTAAGCAAACTATGAATAATAAAAACGCCAAAACATGTGTCCGTTACCATAGCTACACGTATGACAAAAAAAACGCGTGAAAATCAGTGGTATTCAGTGAGGTAAGATGAATTAAATTTGCTGACAGTTCATTGCTCCTGCCAAATGAATTGCACTGAGTGGAGCGGATCACTACTCCAAGATGGCGGCTCTGCGTCTCGTCTGCGCCAGTAGGCAGTAGCGCTCAATGCTGCGTACCCTTATAAGATGTCTATGGTTATAACGTTAGCAGTGAGTTTACAGCCTCACTGATTTAACTACACAGCAAATAAAAGTCATGTTACTTAGCCAATAAATGTTATCTTACATTCAAAACTTACCCTTCTTTGTGCAACTTCAAATGTCGAACGAAGTTGGAAGTTGTTGCGTCTCCGTCTGTAATATTCGAACTGCGTGATTTGCATACGGCAATTCGTTTTTTGTTGACCAAGTCGTAGTTTTTATACCCGAACGAAACCAACTTTGGCATAATTGTTTCTCACTGCCGCATTGTTTGACAACTCATGTTCGGTGGTTGTCCTGCAATTGGATTGGATGAGAGCTGTGGGATGAAAATAACGTAGATTTAATTTGATTGGCTGTTGTACTGACAGCACACACGCTGACAAGCAGCACACACGCTTATAGACACAGACGTATAAAATGAAAGATACGGAGCGCTCCCAAATATCTTTTTAAGGTTTGGGTTTTGGGGAAAGTAGCAAGTCATGTCAAGTCAAAAGCCTCAAGTCCAAGTGAAGTCACAAGTCATTGATGTTAAAGTCTAAGTCGAGTTGCAAGTCTCTTTACATTTTGTCAAGTCGAGTCTAAAGTCATCAAATTCATGACTCGAGTCTGACTCGAGTCCAAGTCATGTGACTCGAGTCCACACCTCTGCTGATTACACCATTGCTGTTTGATTGTAACATAGTTTTCATTAAAACAGTTGGAAGGGTTGAAATCTCCATGTAAAATCAATAATGCTAATCTGCGTTCTCTATAATGTCTACAATTAGCATCGAGCTATCACGTTTTGAAAAGTGGAGCCTGACTGCATGTGTGAGTGTTTTCTATCAGTCATGCTGGCTTTGTTGGCATGAAAAATTGCAACATTACCTCGAGGCAGTCAAATATCAAATATCGAAATATCGCACCGTTTGATTTTACGTAAATCCATACCCGGTAGTACAGATGAAATTCGGTTGATACCCATAAAAGTACCGAATTCAGTACCCATCCCTAATCTTGCTCATATTTGACAGACATGTTCCGGTGAAGGTGCGTATTTGCGAGAAAACATAATAGCACATACAACTAGGGCTGTCTTTGACTAAGGATTTTCAGAGTTAAATCTGAATCGTTAGATTTTGTCCATCGTCGATGATCAGTCGAATCTATGGCATTGTTGTTCAAGAAAAATTAACAAACTGTCACAACACAGTGATTGCATGTTTTGCCAAATGTTTACCTTTTTGTGTAGCGCAGTTACACTACGGCATAGGAATGTCTTCAAATAGTCGAAGATTCGATTAGGAGAAGTCTGGTTGGACTATCATCCTCGCAGTCGAATCGTCGGACATTAAAACCTGCCTCCCTTCTGCCTGGGAGGGAGGCGAGTCAATACCTGCTGGCGTACAGCAAGTGTGTTGGGAGGATAAATAGATTGCGTTCATCACGTCGTCTTTGAATATTAGAAAAATATTCTTGTGTGCAGACAAATAGTTTTTAAAAAGTAAGTGATAAAGCTTATAAGTGTAACCCTAGTTACGAACTAGTAATAGAGGAAACAGGTGAGTAGTAGTCAATGGTGTAAATATCGAACCAGAAGGATCCTAGTGTTTTTAAGAAGGATCCTAGTGTTTTTAAGAGCCAGTGTTGCATATCAATAATGACACAGACAACGATGAACTTGAATGTTGAATGGCCAAACATACATTGAAAAGTGCACATAGAAATTTACAACAACTGCAGTATATGAAAAATAATGAACAAGAATAAGAAAAGCCGGCAGAATAGAAACCCTTTTTTCAAAGTTCTCAAAGTTTGTTTAAATAGTTCGTTGGGGCCCGTTTCTCTGTAGCTAACAGTGCACTGTATTAGTATTGTCCTACCACACAGACCGTGGGGGAGGGGACGTCAACACTGCACCACAGTGTCCAGATTCTCAGGTAGCTCGCCACCCAGTATGCACTGGGAATCGGATCGATGGATCTGGGGAATGGGGGGAATCAGTGTTGGAGTTGGAGAGACTGCGGAGCCTTTCATCCACCTGGGCTGGAAGGGCGATGTCATCCTCTCCACACAAGGTGCTCCAGGGAATTAAGATGGTATTTGAATCACCCAATCAAAAAACCTGACCGCTGATCAAGTGAAATGACTGCACACAGGATGTCAGTCAGTGAATATTACACTCGGATGTCACACTGCTCGAGTGGATGGCAAAGGATTGTTCGACAGGTTCTCCGCGTGTGTTCGCATTGCCATGCATGGACCGACAAAAAACCGGAAGGGGAGTTTCTCTTCTTCCACACTACAGGAAGTTGCGTCATAAAACGAGTGACACGGAAGGGCTCACAGGCTCGCTGATCGCCCTCTAGAGGTGACAATCATGGAGACAGGTAATTTTTACCTCTGCAATTCTTGTTAAGACACCATGTTTGTGTCAACATTTTTATGTATATTGTGTGTTTACTATTTTAACAATTTGTAGAGCAGGTTAAAAGTATAAATGAATAACGTAAAGTGCAGATTAGTTTGTACCTGTTTTAACACTTAGTTATTTAACTGAAATTAATTTGTCTTTACTAAATGAATTATATTAACTCAAATGAATTATTTCAACTCCAGGCATATGGTGTTTTCAAGCCTGGGTTACATAAGCACACAAGAATATTTTACCAATAGTTTTGGGAGGATTAATGCGTAACTAATGCTTGTAGGCACGCTAGTCTGACAGACACAAAACTCTGTGTCATCGAGTGTCTCTGGCCAGGTGAAATCCCGCCATTGGCCCTGGTGGCACTGATCTCGCTATATACCGGATACGGCACACACCGCCTTGGAGATGTAGCTCTCCTCTTGAAAAAAGTCATTCACATTCAAAAAAATTTGCTTCGACTTTTACTTTCTCTATTTAGTCAACTTTGATGTCTTCTTGGTGCTGCACGCCAGAGCCGAGGACCTCACTAACTGCGATTTAGCCTTTTTTTTTGACCTTTTTATTCAGTTTGCTCTCCAACCCGATAAATCAAGGTGTCAGTTAAAGGTCAAAGCAAAACATATAACAAGAACACTACTGGCTAGCCTATGTTACCATTAGTGGTTTAGTAGAACACATTTGTTTGACAATTTTCCATATTTTTCACAATTACAAAGTTTATGTAATACTTTTTTTTTTTTTACCGGCTCAAATAAAATATTGGTGTTTACGGCGGTCACTCACCCGGTCTCGTCAACACGTACGTGCAGGGAGCTCGTGCACACATACAAAAGCAGTCCAAGAGAAGCAACAAACACTTTGCGGTCATGTTGTTGTTATGTTAGAATCTACATTCAATGACAGCCAACGCTAGCTATCCAAATTGCTAACAACAACTAAAGCTAATGTGCGTGCATGTGTTGCGTACGTACGTAAGTATGTCAGTTTGCAGGAAAAGCCGTGAGGGGGCTGGATATACTGTATAAAATACATTGGAAAGTTGGCGCCCTCTAGGCATCTGCGTAGATGTTGCAAACAGCGCCTTTATATTACAAAAGGTCTGATGATAAGTAATTTTAGGGCTGTCAAGTGATTATTTGTTTTAATCTGATTAATCACACTCTAAACCTGTGATTAATCATAATTAATCACGGGTTATTATTTGCTTGCATAAATAACATTTGCTGAAGAAAATAACCCAATTTTTGGGTACACATGCAATTTGGTAGTCAGCATGTCACACAGGAACGTTTTTTAAATGTTTTACTGAACTGCAAGTCATTGATTTGCTCAAAACTTGGTGACAGTAAGTATAGTAAGAATTAAGTGCACATTTTGAAAGTCTTTGCAATAACCTTGCAAACAAGGTACAATTACTAACCGATAATGTAGTAAACACACACATAAATGTAGTGGATGTCCCTTATGGGCATCCGTAGTTGTGTATGTATGTTCGGGGCATGCGCAGTTGGTTCAGTAAAAAGTCTACACCACTGAAGTGGACAGCCGTATGTGTGTGTCACTGATTTCTACATGGTGTCAGAAGTGTCTTAACAACCGCGCCAAGTTATTAAATGTGTCAGAGAGGACATATAAAGACTTATGCCGACGGCGAAAGGTAGTGTTTTTGTTTTATTAGTACGAGTTAATTAGTTCGTTCCCAAGTTAGCTATCACAATGAGTGAAGGCAATGCACCGGCGCTTCCCGCTCATGGAGACAACTTTCAAGTTAGCCCGCCAGAAAAGTTCGACTGCGGAGACGGGAAGAAATGGCCGAGATGGAGCAAAAGATTCGAGAGGTATCGAGTGACGTCAGGACTGGACAAGAAAGGGGACGCTTTCCAGGTCAACACGCTGATGATGTACTTCATGGGAGAGGATGCGGAGGACATTTTGGATGCTTCTCCATTGACATCGGATCAAAAACAGAACTATGCTGCGGTGATAAAAAGTTTCAGTGATTATTTTGTTGGGAGACACAATGTCATATTCGAGCGCGCGCAGTTTAATGTACGGAAACAGGAGCCTGGTGAGTCGGCAGATAGCTTTATAACAGCAATACATAAACTGGCTGAACACTGTAACTTTGGAGTGCTTCGGGAGGAGTTAATACGTGACCGCATAGTAGTAGGGATAAGGAATATCGCTCTGTCAGAAAAGTTACAAATTGATGCTGATTTAACTTTACAAAAAGCTATAAGCCAGGTTAAACAGTCGGAGGTGGTTAAACAGCAACAGACTGTGATGCGGGGTGAGTCTCCACAGGCAGAGGAGAGGAGAGAGGTTGATGCTATCTCACGTCCATTTAGAAGACAGGAAATGCAGGGACACAAACAACACGGCCAGGCGAGATCAAGACAAACAGAGACTGTAAGTAGTTCAGAGAGATGTCAGAAATGTGGAAGGGGCCCCCATAACTGGAAGGAGTGCCCAGCTAACAATGCGGAATGCAGGAAGTGCCGCAAACGAGGACATTTTGCCGCTGTGTGTCGTTCTATGCAGCCTGTGCATGAAGTACAGGACGAACTGCAACAGGATTCACTCTTTATGGGTGAGCTAAGAGGGCAAAACTCAGGCTGGTACACTGACATTGAACTTAATGGAGAGGTAATCTCCTTCAAAATTGACACAGGTGCAGCGGTCACCGCGATCCCCACCAATCTGTATAAATACAGCAGAGATGGCCCCTTGATGCAAACAATTAAGAGACTATATGGCCCCAATAACATTTTACTACAAATTGCGGGGCAGGTAAAATGTCAGCTTAAGAGTAAAAATGGAACAGTCACCCAGCCCGTGTTCGTGGTGGACTTATTGGTCAGACCCCTACTAGGCCTTCCAGCTGTAGAGGCCCTGCGGCTGGTGGAGCGAGTAGATGAAGTAGAGGATCCAGGGGAAACATTTAAAAACAGGTTTCCCACAGTGTTTGCTGGTCTAGGTAGGCTCGATGGGGACTACAGCATTCGATTGAAGGAGTATGCGAGGCCCTATGCACTCACGACACCACGCAGGGTGCCGATTCCTCTGACAGAGAAAGTAAAGAAGGAGTTAGAGAGGATGGAAAAGATGGGGGTCATTTCGAGGGTAGAAAGGCCAACAGCGTGGTGTGCAGGCATGGTGCCCGTAGTTAAACCTAATGGGAAAATCAGAATCTGTGTGGATCTGACCAGACTTAATGAGGCAGTATGTAGGGAGAGGCACATATTGCCATCAGTAGAGCAGTCACTGGCACAGTTAGACGGAGCAAAGGTATTCACCAAGCTGGATGCCCGGTCTGGTTTTTGGCAGATTCCCTTGGCAGAAGAAAGCAGAGAACTTACAACATTTGTAACCCTCTGTGGCCGCTTTTGTTTCAATGTCCTATCATTTGGAATTAGCTCAGGGCCAGAACACTTTCAACGCTGCATGTCGCAGCTCTTAGAAGGACTGACAGGGGTTGTTTGTCATGCTGACGACATATTGGTGTGTGGGGTGGACCGGGAACAGCATGATGAGAGGCTGACAGCGGTGCTCTCCAGACTTCAGGATGCTAGGCTCACCCTAAATGAAAAATGTGCATTCGCACAGCCAGAGTTAGTGTTTGTGGGACACAAAATCAGTGGCGAGGGCATAGCACCGGACCCTGAAAAAGTCAGAGCAATCACAGACATGTCTACTCAACAAAATGTAGCAGATGTGAGAAGGTTTCTAGGCATATCAACATACGTGGGTAAATTTTTGCCTTTTTTCACAGACATAACCAAACCGTTACGAGACTTGTTAGCAAAAGACAGTGAGTGGGTATGGGGAGAAGTGCAACAGGCTGCATTTGAAAAAGTGAAAAGGGAGCTGGCCTCAGACAGGGTGCTGGCACAGTACAGGCCAGGTGCCAAAACAAGAGTGTCCGCAGTCGCTTCTTCTTTTGGGCTCGGGGCAGTTCTCACTCATATGCAAGAGAACAAAGAGTGGCGACCAATAGCATACATATCACGCAGTCTCTCTGATGCTGAAGAGAGATTTGCACAGGTAGAAAAGGAGACGCTTGCAGTTACATGGGCATGAGAAGGCTCAGCTCATACCTAATAGGCCTGCAGTTCACCCTAGAAACAGACCACAAGCCACTGTTAGCTCTGTTAGGAACAAAGGCACTGGAATGACCTACCTCCGAGAATCCAGCGCTTTCGCCTCAGGCTCCTCAGGTACTCATATCAAATAGTACATGTCCCAGGGAAAGCATTGATAACGGCAGATGCGTTATCACGCGCACCCATCGTGCGCACACTCACAGAAGATGAAAGGGATCTAGAAGGGGTGGTGAAGGTGTTTGTGGAATCAGTGCAACAGTGCCTACCTGCATCTAAGGCAAAACTACAACAGATTAGAGATGCACAAGCAGGACTCCATATGCGGACGGCTTAGAGAGCTATGCAAAAGGGGGTGGCCCAGACAGGAAGAGCTGCCAGAGCAGCTAAAGCCCTACTGGACGTACCAGGGCGAACTATACTGTGCAGGAGGACTTTTAATGAAAGGTCAGAGGATTGTGATTCCTGAGACTATGCAGGCAGAAATGCTGGCCCGTCTGCATGAAGGTCATATGGGTATATCTAAATGCAAAGCAAGAGCAGAGCAGTCAGTGTGGTGGGTGGGCATAACGAGTCAAATCACTAAAATGGTGGCACAGTGTGTAACATGTATTAAAAGCCAATCACAGCATCCTGAGCCCATGATCCCATCAGCACTGCCCCAGCGCCCCTGGCAAAAGGTGGGGGTGGATATGTTTTACCTGAAAGGCAGCTCATACCTGTTGGACTATTATTCGAGATACATTGACATTGAGAAAACCCCAATTACCACATCTAAGGGGATTATCAATACACTTAAAGCCATGTTCTGCAGGCACGGAGTCCCAGAGGAGCTACGGAGTGACAATGGTCCACAGTTCTCATCAGCAGAGTTCACAGCCTTCGCCAGAGATTATGACTTTTCGCACGTGACTAGTAGCCCTTACTTCAGCCAGAGTAACGGAGAGGCGGAGAGGGCTGTCAAGACGGTAAAATTGTTGTTACTTAAGAATGAGGAGGACCCATACAGGGCAATGTTAGCATATAGAGTCACACCATTGCACCATGGACTGTCACCAAGCGAGCTCCTTAAGGGAAGGCGTCTCCGCTCGCCGCTGCCACAAGCGCCATCCAACCTCAAACCACAGCGGCCTAGAACAAAGGCCTTCGAGAAAAAGGACTATCAGCTGAAATGCACACAGGCTCAGAACTTTGACAGCAGACACCGGGCCACACAAAAGCCCGAGCTGAGGCCTGGACAGTCAGTATGGATATCTCCCTCAAAACAAACAGCTACAGTGATCAGGAAGGCCGACACGCCACGCTCCTATGTGGTCGACACTGGAGCAGAGGAGGTGAGGAGAAACAGGGCTCACCTTCAGGCTCTCCCTGAGCCACAGCTCCAGCCACAGTTGGCCCCACAAGAGCCACCAACCCCACAAAAGGAACACAGAACAGAGTGGGAAGAAACACCAGGTACACCAATCAGAGAGCAGGTAACCCAGACACCGAAAGCAAGAGATGCTCCAAGACAACAGGTAAAGCCACCGGGGTGGCTTAAAGACTATGTCTCGTGAAAGGACAGGACATAACGAAACACATCTTGTGTAATGGAAAAAAAAAGGCAATTACTGTTTGACTGTAAGTTGGCAACACTGTTGTTGTTTTGTGTTGTTGTTGTTGTTGTTTTTTTCTTTCTCAGGGAGAAAAGAGGATGGTAAGAAATTTGTTATGCAATTCTCATACATAATGCCTTTATAGGGTGTTAGGCTGATTCATTATAAATGGTGATGCTTATTTATAAATACATTGCAATGATTGTTCATTCCTTGTTGTACATTGGAGAAGGGGAGATGTAGTGGATGTCCCTTATGGGCATCCGTAGTTGTGTATGTATGTTCGGGGCATGCGCAGTTGGTTCAGCAAAAAGTCTACACCACTGAAGTGGACAGCCGTGTGTGTGTGTCACTGATTTCTACAATAAACACCATTTACTCTTCTTTAGTTTAAACAGTTGTTGAAACAAACAAGTGTGTTTACCTTTTGCAGATAACAATGCTGATCTCTTTTTTGATACATTACAACCCCAGTTCGTTGTGATTACTCACGTATGTCCAACGTTGTCCAGGAAGCAAAATAAATTCACATTCAGTCTGTAGTTGCAACTTGATGCACTTGTTTGTGTATTACAGTTGGTTTGTCCTTGCTGGAATTGTGCCTCTCCAAGGTTTTGCACTACAAATCAGCTTTGTTGATATGAATAACATCTTCTTGCAGGATTTGGTTGTCACAGACCTTAGGTGGTTTATTTGCGGTGGCTCTCTATTTAGCAAAGGCATATGTTTAACTTAACTCTGGTACTTTGGTTGATAACATTGAATCAGTAAACTTTGCCAGCGTAGCGTTCTTTTCTGCTTGTTGTGGATGTAGCCAGCAGCTAGCATGTAGGTATCGACGTGAGCAGAGAAGAAGGACCAGCCGACCGACCAGCAGCACCCATCACTGCTCGTTGAGGACGGTGACTGCTGCTTGCTTTCACCTCAGAGTCTCCAAGACACAAAAAAAAGTCTCCAATATCACCGGGAAGAGTCACTAGATTTGTCGCTAGTAGCTGTTTACAAAAAAATTTGCCAAAGAGGATTGGCAACACTGTCGGCGCCATCCTCGAGTACGTGTTTTGCTTTCAGATGGTATTTTTAAACTTGATGTGCACCGATGATGAAAACGTTTGTTGCTGCAATACCAACAAGTTACTTTAGTTTTAAATACATGAATCCATCCATCCATCTTCTTCCGCTTATCTGAAGTCGGGTAGCGGGGGCAGCAGCCTAAGCAAAGAAGCCTTCTCTCTCTCCAGCTCCTTCGTCCAGCTCTTCCCGGGATTCCGAGGCTTTCACAGGCCAGCTGGGAGATATAGTCTCTCCGCTTTTCCCTGGGTCTTCCTCGTGGTCTCCTACCAGTTGGACGTGCCCTAAACACCTACCCAGGGAGACGTTTGGGGGGCATTCTGACCAGATGCCCGAACCACCTCATTTGGCTCCTCTTGATGTGGAGGAGCAGCGGCTTTACTTTGAGCTCCTCCCAAATGAAAGAGCTTCTCACCCTATCTCTAAGGGAGAGCCCCGCCACAAACTAATTTTGGCCGCTTGTACCCGTGATCTTGTCCTTTCGGTCATAACCCAAAGCTCTTGACCATAGGTGAGGATAGGGACAAAGATCGACCGGTAAATTGAGAGATTTGCCTTCCGGCTCAGCTCCTTTTTCACCACGACGGACCGATGCAGAGTCCGCATTACTGCAGACGTCGCACCAATCTGCCTGTCGATCTCACGATCCACTCTTCCCTCACTCGTAAAAGAAACCCCAAGGTACTTGAAGTCCCCCACTTTTAAAATATTTTTTCTTAATGTGTATTATATACGATATCATGGCACCTTTACCACAACATTTACCAGTAATTCAAGTTTTTAAATACATCTAATTATTTTTGTGCTTCATCATTCATCATCTTATTACTATTCAAATGTATCCAGCCATTCAAAGTAACAAAATATCCTTAATATTCGACGGACTTTCATCCATGTGAGAATCTTTGAAATGGAAATGATAGTCAACAGTAACATCATGTTCATCTTGCTGTGTGCAGATGAATAAACATAATTTCAAAGATGTTGTCTGTATAAACAAGGCACACGCCGTCTAACGTCTTCACATTAAGCCTAGAGAATATAAATTCACCTCCTTCCTGAACATAATGCACTTGAGACCTTGTTTTTCTGCCCCTGGGCTCTTTAATCGCATTGGCATGACTTTCCCCCGGTGACTCGTCGGCCTTGTTTGAAATAAAGCTGCTTTTCTTCTGCGAGCAAAAGACACTTCCTGCATGTTGCAGAATCCTGGGTGTATATGTGCAGACAGAAATAGACAGCCACCCACATATCATTAGGGAGACGGAGAAGAAGCGGGAGAACGACTCAGTGTGACAGAGCAGGAGAAGAAGCTGGCTTGAGCAAAATATGTCGGTCACACTTTGACAGTGTAGCTTTGCAGGGTTTTGAGACATGAGGATTTAGAAAGCTGTGGAAAAAAAATATTTCTGTGTTGAGACCTTGAAAATCAGTTCTTAATTTCCACAGAGAGAAATATAATAGTTACTAATTTTGTGTGGGCTATTTTTTTTGGTTCCTTTTGGATGCTAAGGGGGAAAAAAAACTCCCTTGACGGTTCATTAAGTCTTACTAATAATATTCAATGCAGAAGATAAAAAAAGCAAAATATGAGAAGATAACAAAGCCATTTTTAGCTACACACTGTTGTGAGATTATTGTTTTTATGGTGAGTCTAAATGTTGCATGGAAATAGTTTTTAGTATTTTTCCTCACATAATGGTGCAGTACCCTTCGATAAAAAAATAAATTAAAAACTTCAATAATAAACATGCCAGCGTTTACCATACATAAATTTGGACCACCACACATAAAAATGCATTATTACAAATACCGTATTTTTCGGACTATAAGTCGCAGTTTTTTTCATAGTTTGGCCAGGGGTGCGACTTATACTCAGGAGCGACTTATGTGTGAAAATATTAACACGTTACCGTAAACTATCAAATAATATTATTTAGCTAATTCACGTAAGAGACTAGACGTATAAGATTTCATGGGATTTAGCGATTAGGAGTGACAGATTGTTTGGTAAACGTATAGCATGTTCTATATGTTATAGTTATTTGAATGACTCTTACCATAATATGTTACGTTAACATACCAGGCACGTTCTCAGTTGGTTATTTATGCGTCATACATTTGTATAACTTACACTTGTTCAGCCTGTTGTTCACTATTCTTGATTTATTTTAAATTGCCTTTCAAATGTCTATTCTTGGTGTTGGGTTTTATCAAATACATTTCCCCAAAAAATGCGACTTATACTCCAGTGCGACTTATATATGTTTTTTCCTTCTTTATTATGCATTTTCGGCAGGTGCGACTTATACTCCGGAGCGACTTATACTCCGAAAAATACGGTAATTAATTATTATTACTATTATTTTGGGGTCCACATTTCCAGAAAGCCAAGAACTGGGGAGTGGACTTCATCTTTACTATTATTCCTATTTTGTATATTCTTGAGAACCATCATGCTCCACAGTGGACATTTTATTTTTTTTCTATTTATTTGTCAGCATTATTACATCCGGGGGTAAATGGGCCTGTCTATACAAAGGAGCGCTTTGCTGTTTTTAGGCTGCTTCTGCCTCAAAGCTAGTTAAAGATTGTCTATATAACAGCACTCTAGTGTTTTGAGGAATTTGTTGCAAAAATTTTGTTTTTTTTCTAAGTTCCCGGGCCGGCTTTGGCCATCGGGCCACCAATTGATAGTCCTGCCGTAGACCCATAACTGCAGAGTAAACATAAGGGCCCGTTGCATTGTGAGTTGAGTGGTGGTTGAGAACGGGTGCCTGGCCTACCTGTCGGATGTCACTTTCCTGGTGGGGAAAGACCCTGAACTTGTGAGAGAGGATGAGAAGTAAGGTGTGGTAGGAAATCAAAGTTGCCATGAAGCACAATTTTTGGTTGGCTTCTAAGAGTTTCTGTCAAACCATCCAACAACTCAAAAAGGAAAAATAGTGCCCCCAACACTGACTTCAACTGAGGATATAATCCGGCAGTAGAAGGAATACTTCGTGGCCTTCTCAACTTTACTAACACACCTTCCGTAGAGGAAGCAGAGGCTGAGGATACGAACACTGGCTTGACCCTCGCCATGGCTGAGGTTGCTAAATTAGTTATCATAATCAGAATCAGAAATACTTTATTAATCCCTGAGGAAAATTTAAATTTTCAGCACAATCCCATTCAAGATCAGACAAACATTACAGGGAGACAGAACAGGATCGCTGACGAGTTAAAGTTAGTTAGTTAAAGGAGAAATGCACTTTTTTATTTGTTTTATTTTGCCTATGGTTCACAATCATTATGAGAGATAAGAACACACGTCTTTTTTTAAAACTAGGATTTTAAAGATGATTAAAAAAAAAACCTTGCAAAATTCGGCTGATGGTAGTCATCCTAGTAGCCTTCAAAGGATTTGATTTAAGTTTCCATGGCAGGGCACTTCGGCAACAAATGTGTGTTACTACTTCTGGGAACAAACGCAAGTGTGTTCTAATCATTGCAGACTTGGTTGCAAACAATGAAGATGACTACTTTTGGACAAATGTGGATTCACAACTTTGTCTTTTAGAATCTGAATTTATGGAGGATAAACTACTGCTTCTAAAAGAATGAGACATTGGAGCAGACAGAAGCTGACAGCGTGAGGTGAATGTGAATCGAAGCTGCAAAATGTGGAATTTAAAGCCAAGCTATTTCGACATAAATGGAGTGCTTACCTATAATCATACTTGCCAACCCTCCCGAATTTTCCGGGAGACTCCCGAATTTCAGTGCCTCTCCAAAAAATCTCCCGGGACAACCATTCTCCCGAATTTCTCCCGATTTCCAGTCGGACTTAAGGCACGCCCCCTCCAGGTCCATGCGGACCTGAGTGAGGACAGCCTGTCGTCACGTCCGCTTGGCCGACCAAAAAGTAACCACAGAACACTATACCGTATAGTGTTCTGTGGTTACTTTTTGGTTGGCCAACGGTTTACGTTGTATTGTGCACCCTCACGGCAAGTATGGGAGTCAGTTCTTAAGTATGAAGTAAAGAGACGTAACTTCGTCACCTCGCCTGGTTATTGACTCCAACCAAGAATATTACACTGCCCATACCTACGCTTCTTCAAAGGCTGTGCTACTGGCTGCAAAGCATTGCACTTTCAAATACAACAATGAGTAGAGGAGTGTTATGTGTGTATATGTGTAAATAATTGAACACTGAAATTCAAGTATTTATTTTATTTATATGTATATATATATATATATATATAAAATTTTAAAAAAAAAATACATATATATATATATATATATATATATATATATATATATAATTCACTGTAAGTCAAATATTTATTTCATTTATATATACTGTGTGTGTATATATATATATATATATATATATATATATATATATAAGAAATATTTGAATTTCAGTGAATTCTAGCTATAAATATACTCCTCCCCCCTTAGTCCCCCAAAATCTCCTGAATTTGGAGGTCTCAAGGTTGGCAAGTATGCCTATAATTAACCGGAAAAAACATCCCTGGCCAGCTGCACCAAACAGACAACTGTCTATCGAATGAGTCACATTTTATATTGATCATGCGTGTATCATGACAGACAGCATATGCTGTCTGGCTAGTTGTGTACAAACAAAACATGAAATGTGGGCATGTATTTTACAGATACTGTAATATGATTGTTCATGTTTTTCAGTCAATAAAAATTGGTGTCCTATCGTATTGTGTTGTGCATTCCAAACTCAAACACATTTCGCGTAGTCGTAGAAGCGAGCTTATTAGTTAGCTTTTACGGCTAATACCGAAGCACACTAATGTGTTACTACGATAGAAAGAAAGTTCCTCAGTGTTCGCTCTTACAATAACAATATCGCTACAGTTTTGGTTACTATACAGGTTACAGTACGTAAATGAAGTAGTGATAGAATTGATTGCTCCCATTAGCTGCATTGCTAGCCAAAAAGAAAGATTTGATTTTTACATGTTAGAATGCAAAAAAACCAAGACAACTTTTGTCTTCTTGTCTACCATAATGATTGTGAAGGATAGGCAAAATTACCCCAAAAAAGTGCAGTACACTTTAAAAAACTGTTCAGTGGAAAAGCTTTAGTGGTGTATGAGTTTTGCCCTAAATCCATTAAGGCCCTGGATTTTGTTTGACTGCCTTGGTCGGTACATCTTTTCAACATTGGTTAGAAGTCGGGAACAGTACCTCAGAGTTGGCAAACTGGGGTGGCAGTCCTCCTTTTTAAGAAGGGTGAACGGAGACTGTGTTCCAACTAAAGGGGATCGCACTCTTCAACAAACTCAGCTACAGGACGTGTAATACATTTTTTCTCCTGGCCGTGGAACACTCAACCAGCTCCACACTTTTGCAAGGGTACTGGAGTGTGCATGGAAGTTTTCCCCTCCAGTTCACTTGTGTTTTGTGGATTTTTAAAAGGCAGTTGACCGTGTCCATCACGGTGCTCCGAGAGTACGAAATTTATGGCATGCTCCTAGGTGCTATCCGGTCCTTGTACAGCTGGAGCAGGAGCCTGGTTCCCACTGCCAGCAGTAAGTCGAGCCTGTTCACTGTAAGCATTGGCTTCTGAAATTACTGTCTTTTGTCACCGGTTCTGATTATAATTTTTATTGACACAATTTCTAGGCACAGCCATGGTGTTGAAAAAGTCCAGTTTGTGCTTTCGGAAAGTATTCACAGGGCTTCAACGTTTTGTTATGTTACAGCCTTATTCCAGAATGGAATACATTAATTTTTGCCCTCAAATTTCTACACACAATACTCCATAATGACAATGTGAAAAAATTGTTTAGGGCTTTTTGAAATGTATTAAAAATAAAATCGTAAAATCACATGTACGTACAATAAGTATTCACAGCCTTTGCTCAATAGTTTGTTGATGCACCTTTGGCAGCAATTACAGCCTCAAGTCTTTTTGAATACAATGCCACAAGCATGACACACTTATCTTTGGGCAGTTTCACCCATTAGTCGTTCCAAATTTCTCTTTGCAGCATCTCTCAAGACCCATCAGGTTGAATGGAAAGAGTTGGTGCACAGCCATTTTTAGATCTCTTCAGGGATGTTCAATAAGATTCAAGTCTGAGCTCTGGCTGGGCTCCTCAAGGACATTTACAGAGTTGTCCTGAAGCCACTTACTTTGATGTCTTGGCTGTGTGATTAAAGGGGTACTGAACTTTTTTTTGGAATTTTGCCTATCGTTCACAATCATTATGAAAGACATGACAACAGATGTATTTTTTAATGCATTCTAATTATTAAATAAACGTACATATAAGTCTGCTTACAGCGGAGCCAATGGGATAATAGATAAAACCTTTCAAACCCCAATAAATAACCATTCAAAAACTGCCAACAAAACTCAGTTTACATTTCCTGACTTGAATATTAACCAAGTTTTAGTTATATTGTTATTATAAGCGCTAGCACAGACAAACTATTTCTAGCGGCGTCGTGATCATGAGCTTGTGTGTCATGTTTACATCATCGAGTGGTCAGCTGTTTCCTAGCTTCCCTGCTCCTTGGAAGTTTATTGTAGATCATAGATCATGCTTCTCATCTTGATGGCTGAGGATGTATTCCGACAAAATGGTTCCTTTTGACAGCCAAATTAGACCCGGAGATGGAGAGAGCGACAAAAAAAGACGCATGGTTCCACTCCCTTTTACTTCGCGAGGATCATCTAAATTGGGTAATATGAACATCCTAGCAGTCGGCATCCTAATGACAGCAGACGTTGTACAGTAAGTGATGTTTTGGTATGTTTGTTGGCTCTCATAAAGTCTGCAGTGATGTTGTTAATAACAAAAATCAAACATCGAGATGCGTTTCTGAAATGTTTTTGCCGTGTATGCTTAAAATTAGCAAAATACATAAATATTAAACGTCATTATTTGTTTGGATGTTTTTAAGGGCTTTATTGGCAGAATAGAGCAGCTCCCGTAGGCTCCATTGTAAGCAGATTTTTGATCGCATGTATTTAATATTTAGAATGCATTAAAAAATACATTCGTTGTCATGTCTTTCATAATGATTGTGAACAATAGGCAAAAATCTAAAAAAAAGTGCAGTTCCCCTTTAAGATTAACTGTCGCCCGGGTCTGAGTTCAAGAGCCCTCTGGAGCAGGTTTTCATCCAGGATGTCTCTGTACATTGCTGCATTCATCGTTCCCTCTATTCTGACTTGTCTCCCAGTTCCTGCCACGGAAAAACATACCCACAGCATGATGCTGCCACCACCATGCTTCACTGTAGGGATGGTATTGGCCTGGTGATGAGCGGTCCCTGGTTTTCTCCATACCATACCATACCATACCATACCATACCATACCAACTTTATTTATAAAGCCCTTTAAAAACAACCACAGTTGAAAATTATGCCTGGTATTTACGCCAAAGAGTTCAATCTTTGTCTCATCAAACCAGAGACTTTTGTTTCTCATGGTCTGAGAGTTTTCCAGGTGCATTTTGGCAAACTTTTATGAAGGAATGGCTTCTGTCTGCCCACTCTACCATACAGGCCTATTAAGTGGATTGCTGCAGGGATGGTTATCCTTCTGTAAGATTATCCTCTCTCCACACAGGAATGTTGTAGCTCTGACATATTGACCATCAGGTTTTTGGTCACCTTCCTGACTTGGGCCCTTCCCCCCCAATCGCTCAGTTTAGACGCCCGGCCAGCTCTAGGAACAGCCCTGGTGGTTTCAAACGTCTTCCTTTCCACTTCACGGAAGCAGATATTTTTTTGTACCATTCCCCAGATTTGTATCTTAGACAATTCCTTTGACTTCATGATTGGTTTGTGCTATGCCATGCACTTTCAAATGCGGGACCTTACATATAGACAGGTGAAGCTGTAGGAACAGTTGAAACAGGATGCCCCTGAGCTCACTTTTGAGCTTCATGGCAAAAGCTGTGAATACTTATGTGCATGTGATTTCTTAGTTTATTTTTTCAATAAATTTACAAAAAATCCTTTAAAAAAAAAAGTTCACATTATTATGTGGTATTGTGTGTATAATTTTAAGGCAAAATTAATGCATTCCATTTTGGAAGGCTGCAACATAACCAAATCTGGGAAAAGCAAAGCGCTGTAAAAACTTTCCGGATGCACTGTAAATCTGATGTCATACTTTTCAGCCGGAAAATGGTGTATTGCTTCTTTTGGGTAGGGAGCAAAGTCTTATCCGAGATGAAGAAGCTTAAGTATCTCAAGATCTGGTTCGCAAGGGAAAATGGGAGCAAAGCTCTCAATTTAATGGTCGATATACGTTCAAACACTCACCTATGGTCATGAGCTTTGAGTAGTGACAGAAATCATAAGATTGCAGGTACAAGCGACCAAAATGAGTCTCTTTTGTGTGGGGGCTGGACTCAATTTATAAGGCAGGGCGATTAGCTTGGTCGTCCAGGAGGAGTTCAGAGTCCTTCGTATCTATAAAAGACAGTTGAGATGGTTCGAGCGTCTAGTCCGGATGCCTCTTGGACGCCTCCCTGGTGAGATGTTTCCAGCTGGAAAAAGGCCACGGCCTGGCACATATTGGACAGATAATGTCGTTCAGCTGGGAACGGCTTGGTGTTCCTTTAGTGGAAATAGATGTGGTGGCTGGACACCGGAAGGTCTGGGCTTTTTTTGGTTGTATTAGATACTTTTGGTCACTCTAACATGAAAGCAGTTATCGCTGTTCTCAAAGAGAAGCGGGTGCCACTGTGGGCACTCCCTCCAGAACATACACAAAAAATTGAATTAAATAAAAAGCGCTACAGCGATGTTTGTTTGCTATTAGTGTTTATTCCTCACTGTTTTGGACAATGTCCATGAAAACTTCATATGTCATGGCCAATTAAGTAGATAATTACTTAAACTTGCGCCCATCTAGCATCTTATAATGAGGGCTGGTATTCTTTACCTTATGCATACATAATTACAGTACATGCTAAACAGTAATGCTATAAAGAATTAATCATATTAGAGACGCAGTAATCTTTTAAAAGCAATCTTCATCTTTTATAAAATGGCACATAAAATATATTTTTGTTTCATAATTGTTAGGGATTGATTGATTGAAAATGTTATTAGTAGATTGCACAGTACAGTACATATTCCGTACAATTTACCACTAAATGGTAACACCCGAATAAGTTTTTCAACTTGTTTAAGTCGGGGTCCATGTTAATCAATTCATGGTAAGGGGGGTACAGGGGTGTAACGATTTGTTTTAACGATTAGATTCGATTTCCTATTTGCAGTTTCTGATACGATTCAAGGAAGATCTCATTTTATTAGAACGATACGATCTGATACACTTCAGTAAATTGAAATTGTTCAGTAACGTTTTAGCAAAAATAAAGCAGTATCACTGTAAAATAAACACTGGATACTGGACACTGCAGGTGAAGTTTCCTATATCCCTGTTATCGGCCAATGCATTCACATTTATTCGAATAAAGTGTAACCAACACTTTAGGTAGAATTAACAAGAGGAAACATTTTCTGCTCACATTTTCAACATTAAAGCGCTTTCAATAAAGGTACAGTAGCCAACCCTTTAACAGTAGATTTACCTGCTCAATAAAGTTCCCCAACCTGGCTATACAGTATCTCTTCTCCACTCTGGCGTCGCTGATGACGAACATCGTCCCAGCTGTGCGGAGGTATGTATGCCTTCTCATTTCTGTTGAAGGTGTTGGCTCCTCAATTACTAATTTCCATAGCCTCCTTCATCCATCTCTTCTTTTCATTTATTTCTGATGAAATGACTTCTCTTTGCATTCCCCAAGTCGGTGCGTCGCCGTACCTTGCAATGCTGTCACTTCCATTGCCGTGTCTTTTGTGGCTTAAAGTTGTGTTGTGGCTTCATCATTGTGTTGTACATTGTGTTGTCCATCGCCGATTGTATTGTACCATATGTCCCGACAAGAAATCTGCGTTCAAAGAACTCCGGCTTATTAGTGATTCCCAGAGCCAAAAAAAAGTCTGCGGGCTATAGAGCGTTTTCTATTCGGGCTCCAGTACTCTGGAATGCCCTCCCGGTAACAGTTAGAGATGCTACCTCAGTAGAAGCATTTAAGTCCCATCTTAAAACTCATTTGTATAATCTAGCCTTTAAATAGACCCCCCCTTTTTTAGACCAGTTGATCTGCCGTTTCTTTTCTTCTCTCCTCTTCTCTCCTGTCCCTTGCGAGGGGGAGTTGCATAGGTCCGGTGGCCATGGATGAAGTGCTGGCTGTCCAGAGCCGGGACCCCGGGTGGACCACTAGCCTGTGCATCGGTTGGGGACATCTCTGCGCTGCTGACCCGTCTCCGCTCGGGATGGTTTCCTGTTGGCCCCGCTGTGGACTGGACTCCCGCTGATGTGTTGGATCCACTGTGGACTGGACTTTCACAATGTTATGTCAGACCCACTCGACATCCGTTGCTTTCGGTCTCCCCTAGAGGGGGGGGGGGTTACCCACATATGCGGTCCTCTCCAAGGTTTCTCATAGTCATTCACCGACGTCCCACTGGGGTGAGTTTTTCCTTGCCCGTATGTGGGCTCTGTACCGAGGATGTCGTTGTGGCTTGTACAGCCCTTTGAGACACTTGTGATTTAGGGCTATATAAATAAACATTGATTGAATGATTGATTGATTGATGTTGTGTCCTTTGTATTTCTCGTGGCTTTTGCAAGTTATGATATTGTGGAGGAGGAGAAACAGTCGGAGATACACTCTAAGAAACTTTCTTAAAGGTTAATTGCACTTTTTCTGGAATTTTGCCTATCGTTCATATTCATTATGAAAGACATGATGACTAATGGATTTAAAAAAAAAAAAAAAAAGTATATAAAATAAACATAAATAAAAGTCTGCTAACAGCGGAACCAATGGGAGCTCTACTATTCCGCCCATAAAATCCCATAATTAACCTTTCAAAAACTGCCAACAATACTCCATTTACATTTCATGACTTGAATATTAACAACGTATTAGTCACTCTCCCCTGGAAAGTAGATAGCTGAGAATATAGTCCGACAAATTGGGACTCTTTGACCGCCATATAGGACCTGGAATTGGCGAGAACGACACGAAAAGTGCTTCCCCCTGCACCCCACCCTGTTTCTTTGCAAGAATGATGAGACATTTTTCATCTAAATGGGAATATATGAACATCCCAGCAGTCGGTATCCTAATTACAGCAGACATTGTACAGTAAGTGATGTTTTTTTTATGTTTGTTGGCTCTCATAAAGTCTGCAGTGAGTAATAATCAGAGATGGAGAAGAAGAAAAAAGCAAACATCGTGATGCGTTTTTTAAATCAATGTGCTGTGTATGCTTAAAATTGTCAAAATATGTAAATATTAAATGTTATTATAAATGTGCCTGTCACTACAGTACATATATACTTACATCATGTATATAAAACCCTAATGGAGGTGTTTGGATTATTTTTAGGAGCTCTTTAGGCAGAATTGAACGGCTGCCATAGACTCCATTGTAAGCGGAATTTTGATCCCATTTATTTAACATTTAGAATGCATTAAGAAAAAAAAAATACATCCGTCGTCATGTCTTTCATAAAGAATATGAACGATAGGCAAAAAAAAAAAAAAAAAAGGGAATTCCCCTTTAACAAACTCAGGGAGTCAACACACAAATTATACAAGAGCTGCTGTTCGCCACAACTCTATAAAAATGGGACCCATTACCTCCCTACTTGGCACTCAGCATCAAGGGTTGGAATTTGGGGTTAAATCACCAAAAATGATTTGCGGGCGCAGCCACCGCTGCTGCTCACTGCTCCCCTCACCTTCCAGGGGGTGATCAAGGGTGATGGGTAGAGAATAATTTCGCCACACATAGTGTGTGTGTGACAATCATGGGTACTTTAACTTTTTAACTCTGCCGCTCTCGCACAAGTCAAACATAACAGCGTCACCTATTACAGGCCACACACACACACACACACACACACACACACACACACACACACACACACACACACACACACACACACACACACACACACACACACACACACACACACACACACACAAACACACACACACACACACACACATCACAGATAATACACCATTGTCTTGTGGAGTTTAGTTTTGTTATGACTTTTTTTCGACCACCATAGGTATCCGCCATTTTTGTTTTGATGACGCCACAGACAGTCAAATTTACTTAACGTTAAAAGTGCTAAAGTTATTTCCAATATTTTCCTTTTTCTAGTATTGATAAAGTCGATCAATTCCCTTTAAAACGATCTTGGATGGATATTGATACCCGTCTTTTGAAAGGGCAAACCTGCCGAGCACAGATCGATATACTTCAAATTTAGGAATATAAATCGATCTATCGATGTATCGATCAATCATTAAACCCCTAATAGCTGTACTAACACATAATGTTTTAAATTGGAGTCTTAACCTGCTGTTGAGAATTTCGGACAAAATTCTAGTTTTTAGCCACTAAACATTCCACTTTGCTCAAATGTTGAGCCATTTCCAAAAATGACTTTGTTTTAGGCAAGAGACGTATTGATTTTGAGCAAATAAGATTACTGGCCTTAAAGTTGTGATCCAGCTTCATAAATAGTTTTTCAGCCTTGGCAAAGATTTGAAGTCACATATTGCTCAACAGTGGCTCTGCTATCTTCACATTCTGTGCAACAACTCACCATGATTCATTGTGTGGGTTGTCTACCTCTTGGCTCCTCAGCTACTGACTACAAACGCTAGTGTTTGGATTTTAAGGTCGGACCTGGCATTAGAATTTGCTTGTTGTCGGCACAGAGCCAACGGACGCATTTGTCTTCTGTTTGTCAAATGGTTGCCATTTCCCGAATAATTATACTCATTAATCGATGTATGTCTCTGTGTTTCCGTCCTCCCCTTTGCTCCTTTTGACCTTCTACTTTCAGGAAGCTGCTTAATGTGAAGATCATCGATGATGAGGAGTATGAGAAGAACAAGACTTTCAACATTATTTTGGAGGAGCCCATTCTGCTGGAAGTGGGACAAAGACATGGTTAGCGGGGTTGGGTATCGTTTACATATTCTCCAAAACCAGCACTAAATTAGTACTTTTGAAACGGGATGTATTGCCTAAATCCACTCAAAAAAGTGAAAAATTGAGGTAACATAATAATCCATAACGTTGCTCAGAAGCAAACAATCAGCTGACAGGTCTCTAGTCGCCGACTGACATCATTTGATCGCGCCAAGTTTGATTTGAATCAAAACACACCTTGCTTAAATGCACATCCACCGAACATGCAAATTTATTGTAATGGTTTAGATTATATATTTGATATGATATATCAAGGGTAGGGAACCTATGGCTCTCGAGCCAGATGTGGTTCTTTTGATGACTGCATCTGGCTCTCAGATAAATCATAGCTGACATTGCTTCTTAACACAATAAGTAATGACAAATTCCGCTGGTAATCCCAGTGTTCAAAATAACGTTCAAAATATAAAACATTGTCCTGCATTTTAATCCATCCATCCGTTTCTACCGCACCTGTTCAAGAAGTCACATTAATGGTAAGAAGTATTTTATTTATTATTGGTTAGCTTCAGAATAACAATGTTATTAAAAAGAATAAGCGACTTATTATACTCTAAAAATGTTGGTCTTACTTAAAAACGCGCGCATTTAGTTGTATTCAGTGTTAAAAAATATTGCATGGCTTTTACGGAAATACATTTTAAAATATTTGGCTTTCATGGCTCTCTCAGCCAAAAAGGTTCTCGACCCCTGTGATATATCATGTGAAAGGTCTGTGCTCTGCACATGAATGCCATACATAAATATTATTTCCAGCTAAGTGTCATTGGAATGAACAGAAACACAGTGATGGTCTTGACAACATGATGACATAACAACAGCATTGCAACTTGCACTGCAAACATAGTTGACTTGTTTAAGACCTAAAAAGCAGGTGCTGATCAAATACTTTCCTGCTGTGAGATGTTACATGATTTTGGTGTTGTACAACCTCTAGTGCTTACAAAAATGGTAATAAAAATAAAGATCAAAATATAGCACTGATAAGAATGCAGATGAATACGGGAAAGTAAAGTACAAAATAAAACAAAATACTGTCATTTCTGTACTGTACCTACTAAGTTTCTTAGTCTGGTTACTACCGTTTACATCAGCACCGGTGCCATGATGCTACAGAGTTTCCATTTCCTAACAAATTTTCTTTTTTCCCTGGGATCCTTTCAACTTCACATTTCCATTCCAATGTTTATTCTGTTATGTCCACTTTAAGACTTTTGTGGCCACAAGTTAGACAAGGTGATAATTTGATCCTCTATCTAACACGGCTTCTGTTGACCCAGCAGTGCAAATAAGACCACTGATTGATTACTATTCCATCATCTTTGTTCATTTTGATTACAATTTTTCCAATCTTGTTCTGGACACCCAGCTGACGTTTGTCCTCTCGTGCAGGAGACACCAATGATAACAAGACACCGATTGGTCCAGAGGACGTGGCAAAGATGGGCTGCCCATGCCTGGGGGAGCATACCAGCCTAGAGGTGGTCATTGAGGAGTCTTACGAGTTTAAGGTAATTCCTCAAACACTACTTTTACTGAATGAAACTTCCCGCTCTAAGGCAACGCCCTGCCTTGGTTGATTGATAAGTAACTCTAACAAAAATTAAGTGAATTAAAAATGACATTCACAGGATTCCAAATGACCACAGGGTGGTGGTGGTTACTCGATAAAAATATAAACACAGCTCATCCATCCATTCTTTTTTTCCAGGCTGCTTTTTCTGTGCAGAGCCACAGAGGGAGTGGAGCTTTCAGGGTTTTCATACTTGAATGGAATGATTTTCTATATTAAAAAAAAAAGGCTTCGATATATTTAGTTTGCATTGTGGTTCAAGATACCAATTACATTTCACAGGACTTTTTTGGAGTCCATTCAAGTAATAATGATAATCTGTGATGAGTGAATTTGCAAGAACTAAAAACTTGTAGTATCCTTGGGCATTGGAAGCTCTTAAAGAGTAGCAGTATAGAATAGATTATTATAGAATATGTATGCACTTCATGGACAACGGCAGAGGACAATACAAGACCTACAAAGATTAGAGGGGTAAATGGCCTCGGTCTCCATTACTTAGAGTGCTCTGTTAAGTCTGATTGCATTTGTTACTTCACAGATGATGGAAATCAGAAGTGAAAAGGTGAGTTCGGCTGACCATTGAACTGCACGGACTGAGAGTGAAACACAGTTAGAATATAGATGAATGGCGACAATCCTTCATCCATCCATCCATTCTCCACCGCTTATTCCCTTCAAAGCTCTTCAAAAGTTCTTGACTCTGGAGACTGAACATGGGAATGTTCAGTAAACATTACGGATGAAAGTCTAAGGGAATTTGTGAAGGAGCCCTTGAAACCAGAAATGCTTAAGGATTTGACAAAATTGTATAGTCCAGGGTTTTTCAACTGGTGGCTATGGAGCCGCATGTGGCTCTTCTGCCTCCTTGTTGTGGCTCCCTCAGGATTTTTTGAACCCCAAAGTGAGAAAAGTTAGCATTTTTAAAAAGAGTTCTATCATTTCCGACTGACTGTGAGGCCGTGAATGATATGAAAAGTCCTGAGGCAAAGAGGAAGGCAAATAAAAGGGACTGGAAGTCTATGTGTTTTGTTCAGCTTCTTGAGTGTGCAACCCCTTGGATAAGCTAACAATTAAAACTTGCTAAAAAAAAAAAAAAAAAAAAAAAAGAGTTTAAATACACATGGACAAATTGCTTTTCTTGTAAAATAAAAAAGCTTAAAACTTTTATGGGTTGTGTTAAGTTTTGCAGATATACTATTTTTTTTAGTGGAAGAGGCGGCAAAATGTTTCTTTTGATAGCAAAGGTTGTAGACCCCTGGTATAGTCTATTCACTTTCAGATATCATACCATACCATCACAGATGCTGGCTTTTGAACTTTGCGCTTAGAACAATCTGGATGGTTCTTTTCCTCTTTGGTCCGGAGGACACGACGTCCACAGTTTCCAAAAAAATGTGGACTCGTCAGACCACAGAACGCTTTTCCACTTTGCATCAGTCCATCTTAGATGAGCTCGGGCCCAGCGAAGCCGGCGGCGTTTCTGGGTGTTGTTGATGAAATGGATTTCGCTTTGCATAGGAGAGTTTTAACTTGCACTTACAGATGTAGCGACAAACTGTAGTTACAGACAGTGGTTTTCTGAAGTGTTCCTGAGCCCATGTGGTGATATCCTTTACACACTGATGTCGCTTTTTGATGCAGTACCGCCTGAGGGATCAAAGGTCACGGCATTCAATGTTACGTGCAGTGATTTCTCCAGATTCTCTTAACCTTTTGATGATAATACAGACCTTATATGGTGACATCCCTAAATTCCTTGCAATAGCTGGTTGAGAAATGTTGTTCTTAAACTGTTCGACAATTTGCTCACGCATTTGTTCACAAAGTGGTGACCTTCGCCCCATCCTTGTTTGTGAATGACTGAGCACTTCATGGAAGCTGCTTTTATACCCAATCATGGCACCCACCTGTTCCCAATTAGCCTGTTCACCTGTTGGATTTTCCAAATAAGTGTTTGATGAGCATTCCTCAATTTTCTCAGTCTTTTTTGCTACTTGTGCCAGCTTTTTTGAAACATGTTGCAGGCATCAAATTCCAAATGAGCTAATATTTGCAAAAAATAACAAGTTTTCCAGTTTGAACGTTAAGTATCTTGTCTTTGCCGTGTATTCAATTGAATATAGGTTAAAAAGGATTTGCAAATCATTGTATTCTGTTTTTATTTACCGTAATTTCCGGACTATAAGCCGCTACTTTTTCTCCTCGTTCTGGTCCCTGCGGCTTATACAAGGGTGCGGCTTATTTACAGCCTGTTCTTCTCCAACACCGACGAAGAGGATTTCGGTGGTTTTAGTACGCAGGAGGAAGACGATGACACAATGATTAAAGACTGACTTTTCATATACCGGTAGGCTGGTTATTTTGATAACGTACAGGCGAGCACTTTGTATTACTTTGCACCGTTGTATTATTTGTACTCTGCACGAATGCTGTTCGCCATGTCAAAGATGTGAAAGTTTGATTGAATGATTGAAAGATTTATTGTTAATAAATGGGACGCTTTGCGTTCCCAAACAGTCATCTCTGTCCCGACAATCCCCTCCGTGGTAGCAGGAACCCCTATATACTATGCTAATTACACATCAAAACCCTGCGTCTTATAGTCGGGTGCGGCTTATATATGGAGCAATCTGTATTTTCCCCTAAATTTAGCTGGTGCGGCTTATAGTCAGGTGCGGCTTATAGTCCGGAAATTACGGTACTATTTACACAACGTGCCAACTTCACTGGTGTTGGGTTTTGTACATTATACATATATTTTCTTTTAAGTAGTTACAGTACATTGGGATCACGGTCCAGATGAAATCGTTTGGAACGTCTGTCAGTACGGTCAATATACGTGTGGTCCCCTTCCGCTGAGGTCGCACACACAAAACAACAATGTGCTTTTTGATTTTTGACAGTTAATACAAAGTGGCATAATGGTCCTTTTATACTCATCTCAATGAATGGGGTGTCTAAATTGAAGCGATCAGAATAGATTTGATAGTTTTATGGAAGTTTCTTTCATCAGTTTAATATTAGTGGTGTACACTGCATCCAAACTTTAAGTGCGATATAATGTTTCACTTTCTCGGGGCTCTGGACTTATACTAGCTTAAAAGAGGCGCGCAAAACAAATAAACTCAAATCGACGGGAGAATAGGCAGAAGGTCAGATTTGACAAGGAACGCCCACATTTAAGGCCCTAAGTTAATTAATGAAACGATAAATTAAAATTAACTTGATAACTTTCCCGGCAGCGATAAACTGTCATGTCTGTGTGTGTCTCTTTTCTTCGTCTCTTCCTTCCAAACTGGGTGCAAGAGGGTTCACTCTGTCTATCGCTGTCAGGACCTAAGCATGTTCATTCAATAGCAGAACTACATGAACGGAATAAACCCTCTTGTCACTCATTCACAATCTTTGTCTCTGTGAGTGAAAGCTGGACTTGTAGGTTTTGACAGCAACAGAGCCTTGCTTGTCGCTAGTGAGAACCACCGCAAGGTAGCAACACTTAAAAGAGAAAAGTTGTGGGAATATGTTGGCTTCAAACCGAATGAGCAAGATCAGCCTATCAACACGAACAAACAAGAAAGAAAAAGACCCAAACTACAGCAAGTTTTGCTGACAGATATTAAGAGTCTATTTTATTTTCATTGCTTGTTTACCATATTTTTTGGACAACAGGGCGCACCAGATTATAAGGCAAACTGCCAATAAACAGGTCTACACAGGTGTATGTTCATGCAAAAGGCACACTGAATTATAGGGTGCATTAAAAGGGTCCTATTAGTGAAGTGAACTATATTTATATAGCGCCTTTTCTCTAGTGATTCGAAGCGCATCACATAGTGAAACCCATTATCTACATCTTTTAAGCTACATTTAAACCAGTGTGGAGCAGGTGGGTAGAGTGTCTTGCACAAGGACACAACAGCACGACTAGGATGGCGTAAGCAGGAATCGAACCTGGAACCCTCAAGTTGCTGGCACAGCCACTCTCCCAACTAAGCCACATCACCCCAAATATTCTAAAAAAACCAAAATGGTATTATAAATGGCAAAAGCAGAAGATGAATGCGCCACAACAAGACAGCGAAAAATAAGGAGAGACGCACTAAAAAATGTTGGGATTTATGCAGATCCCAAACACACAACAGCAGGTAGCAATAGTTGGTTTTGCACAATGAAAAACAAAACGCCAGATATGATGTCTCCTAATAGGTGCCATTTTGGGGTCGTTATACTCACACCATAATAATACCCGTATGTTGAAGCGCAGTACGTCTGATTATGGTAGCCGTATCAAGTGGTGCGGCTTCCAAGCTTACCAAAGTCGTATTAAAACATTTTGACAGTTGTTTTAGCGTTAGTGTGAGTAATGTTCTATATTCTCTATGAAACATAAAATTTTGGTGTTGCTTGCTTATGGGTACTTGCTAACACCATTTATTGAACAGGCGTCAACCTGCAGTCCACATATATCTTTTATGTGTGATTGTCATCTACTGGTCTCACTTACAAACTACACCATCTAACACATAAAATTGGTTCGAGGTTAGTAAGCACAACCAGAATTAATACGTAGATTAGGCGCTGAGGGCGCATTGTCAATTTTTGGGAAAATGAAAGGATTTTAAGTGTGCCTTATAATCTGAAAAATAAGGTACGTAATTAGGATAAATAAAAGTTTCTGATTTTTCAATTACAAAAGTAAAAAATGCAAATGAAAAAAGTTGACTTCGTTTTAACGGGTCACTTGCATTATAATTATTATATATTATGATTACATTGGTGCTTAATATGGTCGTAAAATAACAATAATAAACAATAGTATTATTTATCGGTCTTAAAATAACGCTGACAATAATATTGTTTAGCGTCAATAATTTGTAAAATAAAATATCGTCCAGCAAAATTTGTTATCGCCCCAGGCCTAATGTTAGCATGCTAATAGTTAGCAATTGTGAAAAGACAAAAGATCTGATTCTGAGGTGTACACTTGAAAAATTTGTTAAAAGACTAACATTCTAATGTTAGCATGCTACCAAAAATATATAACTCTTAGATTTAGTGTATACTTTCAAAATGAGCAAAATAGCGAGCATGCTAACATTAGCATGTGTATAGTTAGCATACAAGAAATAAAATATTTGACTGAGGTATATACCGGCAAAAATAACTAAAAAGCTAGCATGCTAACAAGATGGAGTCAAGTAAAAAAATAGATGTCTACCTGTCAAATGAGCAAAAAAGTTAGCATGCTTGCTGTTTGCTCTTGTTTCCCTCAACGTTAGGATGTTCGCAGTTAGCATACAAGAAAACACAAAAAAATTGACTTTGATGTACATACCTGCAAAATGAGATAAAAAAAGGTACCATTTTAATATTAGCATCTTATCAATTGACTAAAATTAGAACTGTGAAATGGTTTGAATCAATTGAGAAATGTGGCTGTAGTAAAAAAAAAAATGTATTAGAGAATGAGTGTTCCTTAAAAACGGGAAATTGGGAAAATGTATTTGTACATAAAAATGTTATAGCCTGAATGTCCTGAACAATTCTACATGTGTGAATGCTGAGCATAAATTCCCAGAGGATTGTCAATAGCAATGTATTGTATGTTAATTCTAGTGGAACAATAAACACTACAGCGTATAGCAACAGTGTGGCAAGAACCAGTATTTTGTAGGAGTTTTACTGGTGTCTATGGTCGCAGCTAATAACACACACACACTCACACACACACACACTGCTGATGTAGATTCATACATGCTAACCATTTCCTTATTATAAAAGAGAGATATCTTATAAATACGTGAGTAGTTTTACATGAATCAAGCAAAGTTTATTAGACGTTTGACTAATTTTATCCATGTGCCTGGTTGACATGAAGCAGACACATTTATGCACTGTTTGGTGCAAAAGTAGCCTGTAATTAGCTTTTAATAAAGATAACAATGCAGGAAAACGACCAAGTACCACTCGTTCTAATGTAAGGTCATTAAATGTTATTACACTGCAAGAACCATCCTACATTTAAGGTTCTTCTTAAGAGCTTCATTTAGAGCTGCATCATTTCCAAGCTGGCATTCATGACATCATGACTTTAATCTCAAAGTATTCACTCCTTTCCTCCCTTTTAGAGCCACAGAAGCCATTTGCTCATCTTTTTCCAGTTCAAGCCGTGTCCTCATAAGAGCTCTATATTTTCTGCACTGGTGGAAAAAGACGACATAATGCTTGCAAAGAGGCTTTTCCCCTGAGGCATACTTGGTTCTGTGCTCCTTTGCGTCTGTTTTGGTGACTCACTGTGCGCTTAGCTGTGACACCTTAATGCAGGACTGATACGGTTTAAAAAAAAAAAAAAAGTTGCTGTCTTTGTGTTTCTCCACAGAGCACGGTTGACAAGCTGATTAAGAAGACTAACCTGGCTCTGGTGGTGGGGAGCAGCAGCTGGAGGGAACAGTTTGTTAGTGCGGTCACTGTCAGTGCAGGTGAGTTGAAGTCTTCTTAAAAAGTCCCATCAGTTCACTACGCTGTGACCTGTGGAAGGTAAAAAAAAACAACAAACTCAGAGCTTCATCGACTTTTCCAGCTGCTTCTCATTAGTACCACCTCTGAAGCATCCAAATGTTCCAACTTAGAGGACAAACTTTTCAACATTCATTAAATATTTTCATAACTTTTGGGATGATACATTGACACCTCTGTCATGTCCTGAGGGGGTCTGTATCGCTTTCACTGGCACTTAGTGACTTTGGGGAGGGTGGCAGGAACCCTGCAGCACAAAAAACTACAAATGTTTTGACTTGCTTTACGGCACACGTCACTCCCTCTGTCCCCGTTTGTTAAAAAGACGGAAGTCGATGGGAACGCCTGCGTGCAATTACTGCTATCATGGCAGAAGCTGTAAAACAACCAAAGAAACAAAAAGTTTTGTCGGAGCTTACCCGGATGTTGATCAGGACAGGATCAACGTTGACCGGCTGGTGGGAGCTCAAAGACAAAGTATTCCAGATTGATGCTGTCTTGGCTATGTTCCTGCTGGACTAGTAAGTGACTTTCCACTTTCGCTCAAATCAAAATGATAATGCCAATGTTAGCTATCGGAAATTTGCGTGGTAGCAATAAAAAGCCACAAGCGTGATAGTTTCACTACTACTTCCTTAGAAAAAATCTCCCGCCAGTCTTTCTTTGCTTCGGACCTGCATCCGCCCGATACATTTTTGGTAGTAGTGTCATGTTTGTAGCTCAATCCAAGATCATTTCTTGATAGTGTCTACTATTTACCATCAGCACAGCCATTAGAGACGTAATGTTTGTGACAATATAACAGCAGACGTCATGTCAGTTCAATGCTATATGCGCTAGTCCTCACGAAATGTGGTTTTCTTCTGGCAAAACACTACCGCTTTGGTCCACTGGCGCCGCCAAAATCAACCAAAACTGAAAGTCCTTAAGTGGGGCTTTAAATGTTTCAATGTATTTATGGTAAATGCTATTGACAGTTTAACGATATCAACTCACTATTTATGTACCGCATTTTTCGGACCATAGGGCTCACCGGATTATAAGGCGCACTGCCGATGAACGGGTCTATTCAGGTCTATTTTCATACAAAACCTGCTCAGTGGCCTAGTGGTTAGAGTGTCTGCCCTGAGATCGGTAGGTCGTGAGTTCAAATGCCGGCCGAGTCATACCAAAGACTATAAAAATGGGACCCATTACCTCCCTGCTTGACACTCAGCATCAAGGGTTGGAATTGGGGGTTAAATCACCGCTGATGCTCACTGCTCCCCTCACCTCCCAGGGGGTGTAACAAGGGGATGGGTCAAATGCAGAGGGTAATTTCACCACATCTAGTGTGTGTGACTATCAGTGGTACTTTAACTTTATTAAGGCGCATTAAAGGGGTCACATCATGATTTTTTCTACATTTAAACACTTCCTTGTGGTCTACATAACATGTAATGGTGGTTTTTTGGTCAAAATGTTGAATTGATTAGCGCACAATTTTTTAGGACTTATGCAGATCCCAAATACAGATCAGCAGGTACCAGAAGGTAAGAAAAGTTGGTTTTGCATAATATTGCAAAACAAAACGGCAAATATGTCTGCTAATAGGTTCCATTTTGCGGTCCATATACACACACAATAATAATACTTGTATGTCTGACTACGGTAGCTGTAATGTGCCGACAATCCATCAAGCAGTGCGACTTCATAGCTTACCAAAGTCGTACTAAAACATTTTGACAGATTTTTGAGCACAGTGTGTAATGTTTTATATTCTCAATGAAACATTTAAAGTTTTGGTGTTGTTTACTGGCGTCATATTACAGTCTACACTCTTATGTGTGACTGCCATCTACTCGTCACACTTATCATTACACCATTATACCAAACAAAATTGCTTCGAGGTCGGTAAGCACAACCAGAATTATTCCGTACATTAGACGCACCAGGTTATAAGGCGCACTGTCGATTTTTAAGGAAACAAAAGGATTTTAAGTGCACCTTATAGTCCGAAAAATATGGTAGGTATTCACCAAGTTTGTAATTATTACCAAAAAACAACATGATTTTGAGAAAATAAAAATATCGACCAATCATATACTGATACTACCCTTGGTATCGATAACACCAATTCATGGATGGATCCACCCTCTTGCATGTTGTGTACCGACTGTGAAAATGCTGTTGCTGCTATACAAGCCTCTCTCTAAACTCCTTTAATCTACTTGTTAATTTATTGTTAATAACTGCTTACTTTCAGCTATAACGCGGTTCTTTTCAACACTTCTTCAACTTTATTAAGCACTTATTTTTTTTGGTGTTGTTTCAAGCTAGTTTAGCAGCTTCCCAGCTTGCTAGCTTGCTCCCGGTGTATAAAATGTTTAGCCTCATCCTCCAGGGAAAATGCTACTTCATATTGATACTTAAAGGGAAACTGCACTTTTTGGGGAATTTTGACTATCATTCACAATCATTATGACAGACATGAAAACGGATGGATTTTTTTTTAATGCATTCTAAATATTAAATAAACGTAAATAAAAGTCCACTTACAGCGGAGCCAATGGGAGCTCCTCTATTTCGCCCATTAAATCCAATAAATAACCTATCAAAAACTGCCAAAAATACTCCGTTTACATTTGGTGACTTGAATATTGACCAAGTATTAGTGATATTGTTGTTATAAGCACTAACGCACACAAGCTATTTATAGCGGCGCCGTGATCACTTCCGTGTCTCCCTATGTTTACATTATTGAGTGGTCTGCTGCTTCTTCACTTCCTTGCTCCATGTAAGTTTATTCTAGATCATAAATCATGCATCTCACCTGGACAGAAGAAGTCTGAGTAGGTATTCCGACAGGGCGGTACACTTTGACAGCCATTTAGAACTCGGAAATGGCCAGAAGGACACACAAAGACACTTGGATCCCTCCACCACTTCCCCCACCCCGTTTCTTTGCGAGAAGTATGAGACCTTCTTCACCTAAATGGGAATATATGAACACCCCAGCAGTTGGCATCCTAATGACAGCAGAACTTCCATGGTAAGTGATGTTTTATTATGCTAGTTGGCGCCCATAAAGTCTGCAGTGAGTAGTAATCAGTGATGAAGGAAAAAAAAAAAAGCAAACGTTGAGATGCTTAAAATGATCAAAATACGTGAATATTAAATGTTACTATAAATGTGCCCGTTTCTACATTACATCTATACTAAATACATTGTATGTATAAAACCTCAATGGAGGTGTTTGGTTGTTTTTTAAAGGCTTCGTAGGTGGAAATGCGCGTCTCCCATAGGTTCCATTGTAAGTACACTTTTGATTGCATTTATTTAATATTTAGAATGCAAACAAAAAACAACAACCGTCGTCATGTCTCTCTTAATGATTGTGAACGATAGGCAAAATTCCCAAAAAAGTGCAGTTCCCCTTTAAGATACAAAGAAATGTAGTATATTTGGCGTAATGGAAGCGATTATTCTAACTGGAATTAACTGCTAGCCACAGGCGGACTAAAAATAAATAGTGTCAGCCAAAGCAGATCAACATCTGTGATCGGCATTAAAACGGGGACGACGTGGCGCCGTTGGGAGAGTGGCCATGCCAGCAACGTGAGGGTTCCTTGTTCAATCCCCACCTTCTACCTAGCTCATCACGTCCGTTGTGTCCTTGAGCAAGACACTTCACCCTTGCTCCTGATGGGTCGTGGTTAGGGCCTTGCATGGCAGCTCCTGCCATCAGTGGGTGACTGTGGAAATAGTGTCAAAGCGATTTGAGTACCTTGAAGGTAGAAAAGCGCTATACAAGTATGACCCATTTAACATTTTAAAAGGCATTAATCGACAATGGCGGTCACGTACTTTTTCACAAAAATCGGTCGCAGGTACATGCCTGCTTTTCACCATTTGAGTCATAAAGTTTTACTGCATTCTAAAGCAAACAGGAGTCTTGTCCTAATCATCGTGTCATTCAGTCAAAGTCAGAAAATAGACCGTAAATATACAAACGAAAATACAGCGCTCCTATTTTTCATTAGCATTTTGGTTTTATTTTTGCTCTTCTTGCCTTTTAAGACAAATATAAAACGTTTCCTCTGCGTCGAAATGAGAAAATTTTACCATCTTGTCAACTACTATGTGAGGCTTGTTGTTTAGGTTGGCTTTTAATCAGTTCCCTCCAGGATTTTGCTGACTTTTTTGTGAATGTTGCAGCCTATTATACCTATTTTTGCGGAAGCTTTTTCCGCAAAGTTGCGATGGTTAGGAGATTTTTTATAAATGTATTTTAAGTGTTCTTTGTAACTGTGACACCCTGTAACGTGTGGTCACATTAAGTAATATAATTGTTTTCAAGAGCCATTGTTTTTTTGTTTCACAAACATTTATGTTGGCAGTTGTTTCTCCATTTTACCACTAGAGGGCATTCCCAGCACATTGAGTCGTTTTGTAAGGCAGGTTGTCCTGTTGTCATTTCTGTGTCCTTTACAGCAGTGGTTCTTAACCATAGAGGGCCGCCAAAAAAAACAGTTTCTCAGCTGTGGTCCGTATGGGCCGCAGCTGTACTCAATTGTAATACACATTTTCACCACTTGTGGCAGTAATGACAATATCAAACAAACAGAAGAAGTCTGGAACTAAAGTCATAGAAAAGTTTCTTAAGCACATAAATTATGGCTTAAGTGGTGAAGCTGTATTTTATTGTTTATTGTATTTTTTAATGACAGTTTAAGAAACATATTTTTTATTTTTTTTTTAAAATGTAGCAATGCATAGTTGTATGTAAATGTATTTTTCATCAGTTTTTATGAGTCTCTTTTAAAGTGTATCTGATTTGTATTTATTTCTTGTAATCAGCCTGACCTAAGCCTTGATCATGATAATTGTGATTAACACATGCTTTCATAATATAATATAATATAATATAATATAATATAATACTATAATTTATCAGTATATATTATATACTGTATATATAATATGTAAATATTACATATACGTTATATTTTATATTGCTACTATGGTACATTTTTTGTCTACTTTATACCTGGATTATCCTTTCCATCCTTTGTAACTGAGCCACTGTGTGGAACAATTTGCCTTGTGAATCAATAAAGTTTGTTTAAGTCTAAGTCTATATCATTTGAAAAAGTTGTACACTTTAAGTAGGTTAGATATAAATGTTGAAAACGCTTAAAATCAGGAATACGATGACTAATTCAGGGCCCGAGGTCAAAAGGATGAAGAAACACTGCTTTAAAAGACCACATGAGCCTCACGTCAAGGTTTCATTTGCTGGGCATTTTTACACATGTCACTGTTGTGCGATCGTACAATTTTACTGGCCTGCTTTTATTTTGAAGGCCTGCCTTCACCAGCTACAGTCAAATAAGTAAATAAAAAAGTGAGAAAGAACCATTCTACTTTACGATCGTACAATGTTTTTACAAGCATACAATTCTGCAGCTGTGCGCTTAATTATTGCAACCACACTCTCTCTCAAAAGCCAGAGAAGTTGATGAAAAATTAATGTGACATCCTTAAAAACTGAAATGGCCAGCCCTGCCGTGTCTACACAATTAATGGCTATTAAGTATATATGGCCATGTTTGTGCTTTTTTTTAAAAATGTAATATAATATTTAACACGTTTTCACCCTTTTAGTTAAAACTCATTTGGTTTTAGAATATTTTCGATGTGCACTATTGCACGTAACATCGGGGCTGAAAGATGATGATTGCTCATCCGATGTGTCATTTTTTTGAACATGCTCTTCTAGCTATGTTCTCCTCTCCTGTTCACAGAGGTTTGTGTACGGAGTTTATAAATAGAAGCACACTTCCTGACATTATACAAGGCCCTCTCAGTGAATCCCACAGTTATACACTCTCCAGTACACAAGATGCAATACAGTTCAAATAAAAAATGAGGCAAAATGTTAGAAAACATTTTAATAATTAGTAATAAAATGGTAAATGGGTTATACTTGTATAGCGCTTTTCTACCTTCAAGGTACTCAAAGCGCTTTGACACTATTTCCACATTCACCCATTCACACACACATTCACACACTGATGGCGGGAGCTGCCATGCAAGGCGCTAAACACGACCCATCAGGAGCAAGGGTGAAGTGTCTTGCTCAAGGACACAACGGAAGTGACGAAGTTGGTAGAAAGTGGGGATTGAACCAGGAACCCTCAGGTTGCTGGCATATATATATAATAATATAATAATAAAATAATAATAATGAATTTTGTTAAAATTTGTTAAAATCTCAAAGTGCTACAAAATTATTTTTTTTTTAAGTAAAAAAAAAAAAAAAAAAGTTAGAATATAGAATAGAAAATTAAAATGTAAATCAATCAATCAATCAATCAATGTTTATTTATATAGCCCTAAATCACAAGTGTCTCAAAGGGCTGTACAAGCCACAACGACATCCTCGGTACAGAGCCCACATACGGGCAAGGAAAACTCACCCCAGTGGGACGTCAATGTGAATGACTATGAGAAACCTTGGAGAGGACCGCATATGTGGGTAACCCCCCCCCCCTCCTCTAGGGAAATAAAAACATGAAAACACTATTTAAAACATAGATAAAATAGAAATAAAAACATGAAAGCACTGGATAAAACAGATAGGCAAGCAGTGCATTTAGAAACAAGAAGGCAGAGAAATTAGATAAAAGCTGTGCTAAAAAGGTGGGTTTTTAGTGCCTTCTTAAAGGCCTACTGAAATGAATTTTTTTTTAATTTAAACGGGGATATCAGATCCATTCTATGTGTCATACTTGATCATTTCGCGATATTGCCATATTTTTACTGAAAGGATTTAGTAAAGAACAACGACGATAAAGTTCGCAACTTTTGCTCGCTGATCAAAAAAAAGCCTTGCCCCTACCGGAAGTAGCGTGACGTAGTCAATTGAACAGCTCCTCACATTTTCCTATTATTTACAATGCAGCTAGAGCGATTCAGACCGAGAAAGCGACGATTACCCCATTAATTTGAGCGAGGACGAAAGATTTGTGGATGAGGTACGTTAGAGTGAATGACTAGAATGCAGTGCAAGACATATCTTTTTTCGCTCTGACCGTAACTTAGGTACAAGCTGGCTCATTGGATTCCACACTCTCTCCTTTTTCTATTGTGGATCACGGATTTGTATTTTAAACCACCTCGGATACTATATCCTCTTGAAAATGAGAGTCGAGAACGCGAAATGGACATTCACAGTGACTTTTATCTCCATGACAATACATCGACGAAACACTTTAGCTACGGAGCTAACGTGATAGCATCGTGCTTAACTGCATATAGAAACAAAATAAATAAATCCCTGACTGGAAGGATAGACAAAAGATCAACAATACTATTAAACCAGGGACATGTAAATACACGGTTAATGCTTTCCAGCCTGCCGAAGGTTAACAATGCTGTTGCTAACGACGCCATTGAAGCTAACTTAGCTATGGAGCTAACGTGATAGCATCGATCTCAAAAGCAGATAGAAACAAAATAAATAAACCCCTGACTGGAAGGATAGACAGAAAATCAACAATACTATTAAACCATGAACATGTAAATACACGGTTAATGCTTTCCAGCTTGGCAAAGCTTAAAAATGCTGTTGCTAACGACGCCATTGAAGGTAACTTAGTATAACGAGACCTCACAGAGCTATGATAAAAACATTAGCGCTCCACCTACGCCAGCCAGCCCTCATCTGCTCATCAACACCCGTGCTCACCTGCGTTCCAGTGATCGACGGAAGGATTAAGGACTTCACCACGATCATCCGTGCGGTCGGTGGCTAGCGTCGGCTAGCGCGTCTGCTATCCGAGTCAAGTCTTCCTGGTTGTGTTGCTGTATTCCGTCGCTAATACACCGATCCCACCTACAACTTTCTTCTTTGCAGTCTTCATTGTTCATTAAACAAATTGCAAAAGATTCACCAACACAGATGTCCAGAATACTGTGGAATTATGAGATGAAAACAGAGCTATTTTGTATTGGATTCAATGGGGTACCAATACTTCTGTTTCACTGGCTACGTCACGCGCATACGTCATCATCCAAAGGCGTTTTCAACCGGAAGTTTAGCGGGAAATTTAAAATTGCACTTTATAAGTTAACCCGGCCGTATTGGCATGTGTTGCAATGTTAAGATTTCATCATTGATATATAAACTATCAGACTGCGTGGTCGGTAGTAGTGGGTTTCAGTAGGCCTTTAAAACGGTCGACCGACTGTGGTGCTCTAAGATGGTCGGGGAGAGCGTTCCAGAGTTCGGGTGCGGTCGAGCAGAAAGCCCGGCGGCCCATTGTTTGTAGGTTTGTCCGATATAACATGTTGTTCATATAACATGAATAACTAGAAAGTGCTGTATGTGTTTTAATGGCAGCTTCCTCACCTTTTGCAGGTGATGATGATGAGGAAGAGAGCGGCGAGGAGCGGCTGCCCTCCTGCTTTGACTACATAATGCACTTCCTGACAGTTTTCTGGAAAGTCCTATTTGCTTTCGTCCCGCCCACCGAGTACTGGAACGGCTGGGCCTGCTTCTTTGTCTCCATCTCCTTAATTGGCGTCCTGACAGCTGTAACCGGGGACCTGGCCTCTCATTTCGGGTGCACTGTTGGGCTGAAGGACTCGGTGACCGCCGTGGTATTCGTGGCCCTGGGCACGTCTGTCCCAGGTGAGTGTCTACTGCTGTTACGTCTGATTTCTACAGGAGCAGCTGCTTGGGAGGAACGGTGTAACCTTTGCCTCGCTGTGTGTCTTAACGAGTTGTATCGCTGACAGTGCTGGCCCAGCTGCAATGTCTTAAATATTATCAAAAACAGTTTTCTTATATCTTAGCTTTACTGTACACATCGCCTCTCTAGCCATTTTGCGGATGTTTGTAAATCAATCTTGTATTCATTTGTTTTTACACCACTCATTTAGTTCATATGTTCAGTAGGAAGGGGACTCATATGGCCCCATTCGTCGCGGTTTACCTGACACATGAAAAGTGATGAATTGTGGGGGTGCACTTTCCATGTCAGCCACCAGATGGCAGTAGAGTGTAGAGTGGCCTACGTGCTAACCACTAAAGCCAGTCTAAAGCCTACACATTATTAAGGTAAAGTTAAAGTACCAATGATTGTCACACACACACAAGGTGTGGTGAAATGATTCTCTGCATTTGACCCATCACCCTTGATCACCCCCTGGGAGGTGAAAGGAGCAGTGAGAAGCAGCGGTGGCCGCGCCCGGGAATCATTTTTGGTGATTTAACCCCCAATTCCTACCCTTGATGCTGAGTGTCAAGCAGGGAGGTAATGGGTCCTATTTTTATAGTCTTTGGTATGACTCGGCCGGGGGTTGAACTCACAACCTGTCGATCTGCTGTGTGCTGCAGGGGTCAATACTGGACCAAAATTGTTTTAACTTCTACATATATATACATATATACAGTATATATATATATATATATATATATATATATATATATATATATACATATATACAGTATATATATATATATATATATATATATATATATATATATATATATATATATATATATATATATATATATATATATATATATATATATATATATATATATCAATGGAGTGAAGGAAATAACATTTATTGGTGTTATAATAAACACAATGAATTAAAACATAAAAAAAGTACAACATAAAGTAGCAATACATATTTCAAAAGTAAAAACTATGCTAAATATGTTCTTTACCAAAATCACTCCATATTCTCTTCTGCTCGCTAGTGTTACCATACAGTACCTGAATTATTGTGTAGAACGATGGGGAAACCATTATAAAAGTATACACCGGTCACTAGCTGTGCTATACATAAAACAATACTGTATTGGTACCACGGGGAAGGAGACGGCACAGAGGCAGGTGAACGATTTAGGCTTAGGCGTTTTTATCATAATGAGGGTATGAAGTGTATAACTCAGGGGTCGGCAACCCAAAATGTTGAAAGAGCCATATTGGCAGAGGTGGGACCAAGTCATTGCTTTGCAAGTCACAAGTAAGTCTCAAGTCTTTGCCCTCAAGTCTCGAGTCAAGTCCCGAGTCAAGACAGGCAAGTCCCGAGTCAAGTCCAAAGTCAAGACTGGAAAGTCTCAAGTCAAGTCACAAGTCCTGCATTTTGAGTTTCGAGTCCTTTCAAGTCCTTTTAACCACAGACTAATATATTTACACAGATTGTGTATGCTTTTAAACCGCTGTATTTATTTATTAAAACAAGTGCATTTGAAATAGCAGGAAAGAAAATAGTGCTGACATTGCACTTCATAATAGCACTATTAACCAGTCATTTTAATAGTTTAAACAATTTTAAACATTTAACTCATTCCTTTACAAAATAAACACATTTGCAAAAACAAGTGCAACTGTACTTATTTGTACAAAAGTGATAACATTGTATTTCCATGGCATATTGCATTGTAACTGGCTCCACAGCAGTTTCTATTCTGTTCTTACCTTATCTCATTGATCTCATCTCATACTGTATGTGTGTTGATATGTGTGTACACATGAAAAACATAACAAATACATGAACATAACAATGAACAGAGTTGTACTTTTTAGATGTCAGGACCCTATGCAATATGTACACATATTCTTAATGTAGTATATATTTTAACTGACCTTTATTTGACTATGTTTGTCTTTTTGTAGGTGGCTAAAATACGCGGTGCTGCTGACCGCCGTCTAACGTTATGTTACTGTGTGTGATACATTGACTAACGTAACGTTATGTGTAGGTACCTCATGCAACCCTGGTTAAAAAATCACTTGACAAAAAATATGAATAAGGTAGCAAACTGCAGTGGACGCAACATATTGCCGTGTTTGAAATGACGTTATAACCATAAACATCTTATAAGTAGACGCAATATTGGTTGCTGTGACGCGAGCAATTTGCATCTTGAAGTGGTGATGAGGAGCCGGCGAGCAGCCTAAACTGACAGTTGACAGGTAGAAAACAAAGATGCTAAACTGACAGTTGACAGGTAGAAAACAAAGATGCTAAACTGACAGTTGACAGGTAGAAAACAAAGATGCCGGGCTGGTGTTCAGCGTTTTCCTGCTCAAATGAGCGGACTGTTGAAAATAGGAATCGGGGGATTACTTTTCACAAGTAAGATTTAACATTAAAGGCCTACTGAAATGAATTTTTTTAATTTAAATGGGACAAGCAGATCCATTCTATGTGTCATACTTGATCATTTCGCGATATTGCCATATTTTTGCTGAAAGGATTTAGTAGAGAAAATCGACGATAAAGTTCGCAACTTTTGCTCGCTGATCAAAAAAGCCTTGCCTGTACCGGAAGTAGCGTGACGTCACAGGAGCTAGTATTCCTCCCAATTCCCCGTTGTTTACAATGGAGCGAGAGATTCGGAGCGACAAAGCGATGATTACCCCATTAATTTGAGCGAGGATGAAAGATTCGTAGATGAGGAACGTTGCAGTGAAGGATTACAGAGGCAGTGATGGACGTATCTTTTTTCGCTCTGACCGTAACTTAGGTACAAGCTGGCTCATTGGATTCCACACTCTCTCCTTTTTCAATTATGGATCACGGATTTGTATTTTAAACCACCTCGGATACTATATCCTCTTGAAAATGAGAGTCGAGCACGCGAAATGGAAATTTAAAGTGACTTTTATCTCCACGACAATACATCGGTGGCACACTTAGCTACTGAGCTAACGTGATAGCATCGTTCTCAAATGAAGATAGAAACAAAAGAAATAAACCCCTGACTGGAAGGATAGACAGAAGATCAACAATACTATTAAACCATGTACATGTAACTACACGGTTCAAAATTCTCAGCCTGGTAAGGCTTAACAATGCTGTTGCTAACGACGCTAAGGCTAATTTAGCAACTTAGCAACCGGACCTCACAGAACTATGATAAAAACATTAGCGCTCCACCTACGCCAGCCAGCCCTCATCTTCCCATCAACAGCCGTGCTCACCTGCGTTCCAGCGATCGACGGCGCGACGAAAGACTTCATCCGTGGGTTTGGCTGCAAGCATCGACTAGGCGTAGTAAGTAGTCCTTGTTGTGTTGCTGTAAGTTTTGTACTTAGCCGCTAATACGCCTAATCAGCCTCCATTGTTCATTAAACAAATTGCAAAAGATTCACCAACACAGATGTCCAGAATACTGTGGAATTTTGTCGAAGAAAACAAGAGGTTTTTGTATCGGGTCGATGGGGTACAACCACTTCCGTGGATTTTGTGACGTCACGCGCATAAATCATATCCAAAGGAGTTTTTCAACCGGAAGTGTGGCGGGAATTTTAAAATTGCACTTTATTAGTTAACCCGGCTGTATTGGCATGTGTTTCAATGTTAAGATTTCATCATTGATATATAAACTATCAGACTGCGTGGTCGGTAGTAGTGGCTTTCAGTAGGCCTTTAATGTACTATTGGTTGTATTTTATGAAAATAACATTACCACAGAGTTGAGAAGGAGCAAAGATCTTCAATATTTGTATGTGAAAATCACAAATAAATCCTCTGGGGAAGGATGACGCCCCTACAGGGGTTTGGTTTACAAACTTTCTGCCCCACCTAAAACAAAATTCACCAGCCGCCATTGATTATGATGCATTCTCATTTTAGGCAAAATATAAGACAATACTTTCTTAACAGTATAATTGTAACCAGGAATAAGTCTTCAAGTAACAATATTCAAATACTAACATTGTTGGGTAAAACAGAATTCGGTTTTATTCTGAATCCAGTGAAACAGATTGGTGGTTTTAGCTGATATAAAGACTTTCAGGTGTTTATATATGTTTAAGTATTTGGCAGACGCTTTTATCCAAAGCGACATACATAAAAAATACATATATAACAATCACTGTAAACATGATAATTTAAGGGAAGAATGTAATACAAAATATCAATACAAAGTGTCACGACAGAATAAACTCTCTGCTGCTGCAGCAACAGAGATACGGTCTATAAGATATATAGATATCTAATGTATTCATACATTGTTTATGTAGCATAGTAACGTAATCATATTGTTTCTTCCATTTAAAAATAGCTGACTGTTTTTTCCCCCCTTCTCTGGGATTATATTCCCAGTTTTAATCTCGGACGTCTGGTCACTTATAGCGTATAAGAATATTCTATTACTGTTAAGCAAACTATGAATAATAAAACATGTGTCCGTTATCATAGCTACACGTATGACAAAAAAGCGCGTGAAAATGAGTGGTATTCAGTGAGGTAAAATGAATTAAATGCGCTGACAGTTCATTGCTCCTGCCAAATGAATTGCACTGAGTGGAGCGGATCACCACTCCAAGATGGCGGCCCCGCGTCTCGTCTGCGCCAGTAGGCAGTAGCGCTCGATGCTGTGTACCCTTATAAGATGTCTATGGTTATGACGTTAGCAGTGAGTTTACAGCCTCACTTATTTAACTACACAGCAAATAAAAGTCACGTTACTTAGCCAATAAACGTTATCTTACATTCAAAACTTACCCGTCTTAGTGCAACTTCAATTGTCGAACGAAGTTGGAAGTTGTTGCGTCTCCGTCTGTAATATTCGAACTGCGTGATTTGCATACGGCAATTCGTTGACCAAGTCGTAGTTTTTATACCCGAACGAAACCAACTTTGGTATAAATCTTTCTCACTGGCGCGTTGTTTGACAACTCTTGTTCAGTGGTTGTCCTGCAATTTGATTGGATCAATGCTGTGTGATGAAAACAATGTAGATCTCATTTGATTGGCTGTTGTACTGAGAGCACACACGCTGACACGCAGCACACACGCTGACAGATAGACAGACACGTACAAAATGAAAGCTATGGAGCGCTCCCAATTAACTTTTTAAGCTTTAGGTTTTGGGGAAAGTAGCAAGTCATGTCAAGTCAAAAGGCTCAAGTCCAAGTGAAGTCACAAGTCATTGATGTTAAAGTCTAAGTCGAGTTGCAAGTCTCCTTACATTTTGTCAAGTCGAGTCTAAAGTCATCAAATTCATGACTCGAGTCTGACTCGAGTCCAAGTCATGTGACTCGAGTCCACACCTCTGCATATTGGAGCAAAAATACAAAAACAAATCTGTCTGGAGCCGCAACAAATTAGAAGCCATATTACATACAGATAGTGTGTCATGAGATATACATTGAATTGAGATGACTTAAAGGACACTAAATGAGCTCAAATATAGCTACAAATGAGGCATAATGATGCAATATGTACATATAGCTAGCCTAAATAGCATGTTAGCATCGATTAGCTTGCAGTCATGCAGTGACCAAATATGTTTGATTAGCACTCCACACAAGTCAATAACATCAACAAAACTCACCTTTGTGTATTCACGCACAACGTTAAAAGTTTGGTGGACAAAATGAGACAGAAAAAGAAGTGGCATAAAACACGTCCTAGAAAGTCGGCGAAAGTTATACATGTAAACAAACTAAGGTGAGTTCAAGGACCGCCAAAATTAGTAGGACAAAACGGCGCTCGCCAAATACTCGAATCAGTGAAGCATGTTTAATACAAACAGTGTACTTTATAACAATTAGGGAGGTTTGTGTCATGTTTGTCCTCCTACAGAAACCATATTAAAACAAAAAATATATATTTTTTCCCCTCATCTTTTTCCATTTTTCATACATTTTTGAAAAAGCTTCAGAGAGCCACTAGGGCGGCGCTAAAGAGCCGACCCCTGGTATAACTAGACCAGGGGTCAGCAACTCGCGGCTCCGGAGCCGCATGCGGCTCTTTGACCACTCTGATGCAGCTCAGCTGCATACTTGCCGACCCTCCCGGTTTTCCCAGGAGTTTTACGGACGTCAGTGCCTCTCCTAGTGATCTCCCGGGGTTAATATTCTCCGATTTTCACCCTAACAATTAAATTAAGAGTGTACCTTAGCAGTACTGCAATAAGTGTCCTCTATAGCCTGCACAATTCGCATGACAGCCCAGCCACATGTTGTATGCAGCTTCTGCTTGCTAACGTAGGAGACAGCAAGCCAGGCATACTTGGTCAACAGCCACACAGCTTACACTGACGGTAGCCGTTTAAAACAACTTTAAAACTGTTACATTACAAATATGCGCCACACTGTGAACCCACACCAAAAAAGAATGACAAACACATTTCTGGAGAACCTCCGCACCGTAACACAACAAAAACACAACACAGCAAATACCCAGAATCGCATGCAGCCAGTCTACATTATACACCCCCGCTACCACCAAACACCCCCATACATTAACCCCCCCCCCCCCCCCCCCGTGCGTCGGTTGAGGTGGGCGGGGTTTGGTGGTAGGGGGGGGGGGGTAGACCAGAAGAGTTAGGGCTGCATGGGATTCTGGGTGTTTGTTTTGTTGTGTTTATGTTGTGTTTATATTGTGTTACAGCGCGGATGTTCTCCAGAAATGTGTTTGTCATTCTTTTTTGGTGTGGGTTCACAGTGTGGCGCATATTTGTAACGTAACAGTGTTAAAGTTGTTATATACGACCACCGTCAGCAGAGGTGTGGACTCGAGTCACATGACTTGGACTCGAGTCAGACTCGAGTCATGAATTTGATGACTTTGGACTCGACTTGACAAATTGTAAAGAGACTTGCAACTCGACTTAGACTTTAACATCAATGACTTGTGACTTCACTTGGACTTGAGCCTTTTGACTTGACATGACTTGCTACTTTCCCCAAAACCCAAAGATTAAAAAGTTATTTGGGAGCGCGCCGCTCCGTATTTTTCCTTTTCTTCGTCTGTGTCTATCAGCGTGTTGTTCCTGTCAGCTGGTGTGCTCTCACTACAACAGCCAATCAAATTAGATCTACGTTGTTTTCATCCCACAGCTCTCATCCAATCAAATTGCAGGACAACCAATGAAGAAGAATTGTCAAACAATGCGGCAGTGAGAAACAATTATGCCAAAGTTAATTTCGTTCGGGTATTAAAACTACGACTCGGTCAACAAAAAACGAATAGCCCTATGCAAATCACGCGGTTCGAATATTACAGACGGAGACGTAACAACTTCCAACTTCGTTCGACATTTGAAGTTGCACAAAGAAGGGTAAGTTTTGAATGTAAGCTAACGTTTATTGGCTAAGTAACGTGACTTTTATTTGCTGTGTAGTTAAATCAGTGAGGCTGTAAACTCACTGCTAACGTTATAACCATAGACATCTTATAAGTAGACGCAGCATGGAGCGCTACTGCCTACAGGCGCAGACGAGACGTGGGGCCGCCATCTTGGAGTGGTGATCCGCTCCACTAGTGCAATTCATTTGGCAGGAGCAATGAACTGTCAGCGCATTTAATTCATCTTACCTCACTGAATACCACTAATTTTCACACGCTTTTTTTGTCATACGTGTAGCTATGATAAAGGACACATGTTTTGGCGTGTTTTATTATTCATAGATTGCTTAACAGTAATATAATATTGTTATACAGACGTCCGAGATCAAAACTGGGAATATAATCCCAGAGAAGGGGGAAAAAACGGTCAGCTATTTTTAAATTGAAGAAACAATATGATTAGGTTATATAAACATGCGTATATCCTACATAAACAATGTATGAATACATTAGATATCTATATATCTTATAGACTGTATCTCTGTTGCTGCAGCAGCAGAGAGTTTATTCTGTCCTGACACTTTGTATTGATATTTTCTATTACACTCTTCCCTTAAATGATCATGTTTACAGTCATTGTTTTATATGTATTTTTTATGTATGTCGCTTTGGATAAAAGCGTCTGCCAAATACTTAAACATAAATAAACACCTGAAAGTCTTTATATCAGCTAAAACCACCAATCTGTTTCACTGGATTTAGAATAAAACCAAATGCTGTCTTACCCAACAATGTTAGTATTTGAATATTGTTACTTGAAGACTTATTCCTGGTTACAATTATACTGTTAAGAAAGTATTGTCTTATATTTTGCCTAAAATGAGAATGCATCATAATCAGGGGCGGCTGGTGAATTTTGTTTTAGGTGGGGCTGAAAGTTTGTAAACCAAACCCCTGTAGGGGGGTCATCCTCCCCCAGAAGATTTATTTGTGATTTTCACATACAAATATTGAAGATATTTGCTCCTTCTCAACTCTGTGGTAATATTATTTTCATAAAATACAACCAATAGTACGTTAATGTTAAATCTTACTTGTGAAAAGTAATCCCCCGATTCCTATTTTTAATAGTCCGCTCATTTGAGTAGGAAAACGCTGAACACCAGCCCGGCATCTTTGTTTTCTACCTGTCAACTGTCAGTTTAGGCTGTTCGCCGGCTCCTCATCACCACTTCAAGAGGGCAGCCAAATTGCCAATGATGTGTCTAGTTATAAGATGTTTATGGTTATAACGTCATTGCCAACACGGCAATATGTTGCATCCACTGCAGTTCGCTACCTTATTCATACTTTTTCTCAAGTGATTTTTTTAAGCAGGGTTGCATGAGGTACCGACACGTAACGTTGCGTTAGTCAATGTATCGCACACAGTAACATAACGTTAGACGGCGGTCAGCAGCACCGCATATTTTCGCCACCTACAAAAAGACAAACATAGTAAAATAAAGGTCAGTTAAAATGTATACTATATTAAAAATATATGTACATATTGCATAGGGCCCTGACATCTAAAAAGTACAACTCTGTTCATTATTTTGTTCACGTATTTGTTATGTTTTTCATGTGTACGCACACATAAACACACATACCGTATGAGATGAGATCATTGAGATAAGATAAGAACAGGATAGAAACTGCAGTGGAAGTAGTTACAATGCAATATGCCATGGAAATACAATGTTAACACTTTTGTACAAATAAGTACAGTTGCACTTGTTTTTTCAAATGGGTTTATTCTGTAAAGGAATGAGTTAAATGTTTAAAATAACTGGTTAATAGTGCTATTATGAAGTGCAATGTCAGCAAAAAAAATGTTCCTGCAATTTCAAATGCACTTGTTTTAATAAATAAATACAGCGTTTTAAAAGCATACACAATCTGTGTAAATATATTAGTCTGTGGTTAAAAGGACTTGAAAGGACTCGAAACTCAAAATGCAGGACTTGGGACTTGACTTGAGACTTTCCAGTCTTGACTTTGGACTTGACTCGGGACTTGCCTGTCTTGACTCGGGACTTGACTCGAGACTTGAGGGCAAAGACTTGAGACTTACTTGTGACTTGCAAAGCAATGACTTGGTCCCACCTCTGACCGTCAGTGTAAGCTGTGTGTCTATTGAACAAGTATGCCTTGCTGTCACTTACGTGTGCACTGAGCATGCTGAAGCTGCATTCAACATGTGGCCGAGCAGGTACGCTGTTGGAGCAGGCTGTAGAGGGCGCTAAAGGCAGTACCATCACGCTCTGGAACTCTGGAATCTCCCGGATAAATTGAGAGGGTTGGCAAGTATGACGCTATCAATTGCGGGTCGCACTATCATTAAATTTGTATATTAAGGTGCGGGCCGGGGAGTGTGTCTGAGACCCCTGGTTAAAACATAGCACAAAGCAAAAAAAGCTTTGTATTATTTCGTTTTAAAATTTCAAGAGTTTTGTGGCTCCCATTGTTTTCTTTAATTTGTGAAACTTGTCAAAATGGCTCTTTGAGTGGTAAAGGTTGCCGACCCCTGAACTAGACTAAAGATATGGTGTAAGACTATGTGATGTATTAAACTGAAGAGTGTTACCGGCAAGTGTTGAAGGTAACCTTTAGGAAAAATTTAACTTAAAAGATGTGTATGCACGTAAACAGTTAAGACCTTTAGTATATCAGTATGGGGAATTAAATTATGGAATGGACTAAACAAATAAATCAAATATTGTACTAATATGATTCCGTTTGAGAAACTGTTCAAGTTGAAAGTGTTAACAAAATACAAGAAAGAATCTTGAACCTTAATAATAAATCAGGTATATTGGTAATTTGTTGGTGAATTGTATTATCATTATTATATATGTTGTATATAGTTATGTCACAGATTTAATACAATCGTGTTATCTTGTTTCCATGTTCGAAATGAACATAAACATAAATTACACCTGCATCCATTTAGTTGTGGGCGGGAGTGTTTCTCTCTGCTTAGGGCCACTCCTAAACACTGATACAATCGGGCCTCTATTATGCTGACAACATTGGCACCTATTTCATAGTTCTGGTTTTAAAAATGATGTTTACAGGTAAAACTCCCCAAAGTAGACACAGCAGTTATTTTAGGCTTGTTTTCTAACGACTTTCATCCCATTTTGGAGCGCCCACTTTTATTCTCAACATTTGCATCAGCCTGTGAATGTCACCCACAGAAGACTACAGGCAATTTCATATTGCGTAGTAAGGGCCTGATTTACTAAAGGTTTGCGTGTACTAAAACACATGTAAACTTGATAGCACACAAAAAAATGATCCGCTAAACGTGTGCAAGATGGATTGTGTCTGTTTAGTGAGCAGCATAAGGCGTGCAATTCATTTTGCATCTCTGTCTTTATTCAAATGCAGAATATATGTTGATCATCAAAATGCCTACAATACTGTGAGGAGAAAATGCAAATATAGTTATTTAGCACGCGCAATGTGAATTATCAACACTCATCTCTGTTTTGCGAGCACTGTTTTGCGTTTTATTTAACACGTGTCAGAAAGACGTGCAAACTGACACAGTTCAGCACACGGCTGCAGGATCGGCACTCGCGCTGCACAGACAGACGAGAATCCTCCATCCTACGTGTGGGTCAACATTTTGGACTCACAGAAATAAAGAATATTAGACATATCGTCTATTCAGGAATTTCCTTTTAGAATTGTATAGCTGCTGGAAGACTTATGGGGCTGTTTGAAATTAATTCAATTGATGCGTTTTTGTGTCTGTTGTCCTGTTTTTATTAAATATTGTTCATTTTTATTATTTGGGAAAATATTACGTCTTCAACATGAAAATACGTCTTTCATTGTGCATTTTCTTCATTCCAGATGCACAAACGAGCTGGTGATGCAATCTACGCGAACACACACAAAGTTTTTTTTAAAGTATTAAAAGTATTAAAATTGAATAATAAGCTTAATAAAATTGCCCATGACAAGATAGGAAACAGGCTATATTGTGTCTGTATTTTATTATATTTATGTTTGCTCATATTGTTAACCATGTCAGTTTTCAAGTAATAATGGACAAGGCCGGCAAAAACTTGCAATTAAGTGATCAAAATACTAGTTTTAGGTCTTTATCCACACGGCCTATGTGGGCAAATGTGCTCCAGTTCTGTAGATGACGTCACACAAAGAGGGGGCAGCATATCAAGTCTGGCAATGGAAAGGGGGTGTACCAAGTACAGTTAGTTATCTACCCATTACTCAAAAAATAATTGATACCATGGGAAAGGACCGCCAGATTAATTTTTGAGCGCAAAAAAATACCTAAAAAGAACTTAATCTTTTCTGAACTAAATTAGTCCTATTTCTCAAATAGTTTGGCTCTAAATAAGCATCCCACAACCCATGGAAATGCCTTCATCCGATAGTGTTCTGTTTTTGAAAAGTCAGACTAACACATCTGGATTATGCGATTGAAAACCACATCTCTCGATGTGCGCCCCTGGAGTGGACCCTTCGTATTGCGCATGCGCCAGTCACTACGCGCAGGGTACAACCCGGAAGCAGATACCATTCAATGAATACATAAGCAACAATTGGAATAAGGAGGAGACTGTTTATTTGCTTCATAAAATAGAATAACAGATCGGTTTGAAGGGCTTTGATGGGAGAAAAAAAGAAAGGGGAGCTTTATTTATAAAGGTAGCTAAGGAAATGGCTTAATTCCGACTCCCAAATGAAATACAAATGAGATGAAAGACAATGAGGAAGGTATATTAAAGGCAAATAATAAAGCATACAAACCTTCACGCTGCATTTGTGCACTCCAAACTGATAAACATAACTATGTATTACACACAACTGGCAAGATAGTCCAGAATAACAGCAACCTTCATTTAGAACAGTATCAGTCGGGGCATGAACAGTCTTTTCCTTTGGATTTAAAACTCCTTCCATCAATCCACAGAGCCTTATGAATGAACTCCGACACATTCAAAAGTTTTGTTTCCATGATTCTCCAGCCAAAAATTCCTTCAAAAAAACTGTACTGCCTGTCTGTCTTTACCTCGGACTTGCATCCACCCCGAAACATTCTTGGTACTAGCGTCATGTTCATAGCGTAATATTAAATCATTTGTTGATACTGTCTGCTAGTTAACATCAGCATAGCCTTAAGAAACTTAATATTTGCAATCTGTGCCAATATTACAGCGGACATGATAATGGTACTACAAAGCTGTAGAGGCCTGGTGGGATGTCATAGGCCAACCACAAAAGCCATAAATTTATTCACGCAAAAAGGAAAAAAACGCCTCCCAGTGTGACACGACGTATGACCAATAGTCGAATTAGAGGGTATGCATGGACACTGGGACTTCATGTGTAGGTGTGAAAATACGAAAAAAATTACTATTTGAAAAATCTGACTACTTTAGGGCATGGAAACATAGTCACTGAGATTGGAATGCCCCCTGGTGGTAAAATGTAAATATTCATGACCGTAGTAAAATCATACAGTATACTTTATAAATTATGTGATCACACAACAACACCTAAAACACAGATAACAAATTTGTAAAATCACAAGCTTGTCACGATCAGTAGGACCCCCAACGCGGACGAAAAAATAAATAAAATTAATAACAAGAAGAGCACTCAAAAAAGAGTGAGGAAAAAATAACTAAGGATGCACACTTACGGTGTGAGAAACATAAATAGCACACAGAAGGTGTAGAGATGTAACATTTAACACTACACCGCCACGTTGAAACTGACCCACAGGGGACGAGAAGCGTAAGTGGAGCCACAGCAGAGGAGATGTTCACGACTGGAAGGGTGAATCACCAGTCATCTACTGGCATGGAGTGAAGAAACTTGAGAGCTTATGTAGTAATGAGCAAATGAGCATCAGGTGTGCACACAGGTGGCTATGCCCTGTGACCCAGGAACCAGGCACTGCAACAGAAAGAATATCGGCGGCAGCAGAGCTGCCATATCATGACAAAGCTTCTGCTATTTAAAAAAAAAAGACATTACAACTTCTGCCTCAACTTTGTGAAAAAGCTGCTGTAAAATCAATCTCAGATAAAAGCCCTCAAAATCCTGGAAAGACTGGTTAACGAGCCAACAGTGACTGAGATCCAATATACAGTATATGCCGTCTTAGTTTGAAGATCAACATGACTTCATCAGCTTTTGGAGGTTGACCTGTGATGATGACATTCATGGCACAGCTCCACCTGGCAGCAATAAAGAATAATTGAAACAGGAGTTCCAAAACAAGATTGCATTCTCCAATTCCAACCCCTTAGGGGGTCAAAGTAATTTCAGGATTTTTTTGCTGTATTTTGGCCAAACTTATTGTTGTGTTCCTCCATTGTACATGATTTTTTCAGAAGAGAGTTTTTATGTTGAATGATACAATTTCAATGTCCAATTCTTTCAAAGGTGTATGGTACACTGGCAGTTATTCCACAATAGTGCAAAGCCAAACAAGACATATGAGTCACTTTTCAAAGGGCATTAAAACATTTTTATTTTTTATGTGTTTTTATTTTTTCTGAAATCTCTCAATCAACTTCAGCCCTAAAAAAAATACCAAACATGCTTTGATCAAATTATGTTTCACTATACTAAGTTATCACTTAGTATACATTTGCATAATATGATTTATTTTACTAAATTAAAAATGTAACAGTATATGATGAAAAAAAACAGTTTGATAATTATGTTTAGGACTAAAGTTAATTGAGAAATTTGAGCAAAAATATATACAATATGAAACCAACATGTTACAGTAATGAACACCCTTCAAAAAGTCATGACTTTTAAGTCCTGTTTTGATCTGAAGATAATTAAAATCTAGTGTTCCCATAGGGTTAAAACTATTAGGAAAAATTATCGCAACCGACACATAAAAAGGAAGTATTGAAAACGCACAGTACGCTCAGAGTTTGCAGTACTAAGTGTATTCTTTCCTCAAGTCTGAAGCAACTCACAATATCCTTTTATTGCCTACCAGAGTGAATGTTTTGCTCTCAGCATTTACACGCAAAGTTTGCTGACTAAAGTCGATGGTTTAGCTTTTGTATTATGGCCCTTTTTTTATGTGAGGTCGAGGCTTGTGAAACTTGGCAGGGAAGTAAAACTCTATCAGCCTTTAGGGTAGAGTGCCCTTGACGTTTTATTAGGGTTCATCCAACAATGTTTTCAAAGCTGAATTGTGTTGTGTTGTTTTCAACATTTTAATACAATTTACGACCGGGGTCTCAATGTCACAACAGTGTAAAATATAAATTTTCTACCTGCAATTTAATTTTAAAATGACTTAAGGAATGCCACAGCTCAAGGTCAGTTGCTGCTAAAAGAAGCTAACAAATTTAGTCACATGAACGTGATTGTGAAGTGACAGTTAAAGCGGCCCAGCCTCACCCCGACTCTGCCTCCAGCAGCCCCCAGTTCATTTAAGTGTGAGAGCGTGAGTTGTAGGTTGCTGGAAATAACATGACTACTATTAGTAGGATGGTATAGAAGAGGATGTCATGATCCCACATTACAGTTTGGACTTTTTTAGTTATTTTCCTTTGTTCTGTAATTTCCTGTCCTGGTGCTCTTATTTTTGTTAATCTTCCAGTTGATTCCTTGTTTTGCTGCACCTTCACTTTTATTTTTTAGCCAGTGCACCTCTTTCCATTTTCGATCTAGTTTATTTATGTTTTCTTGTTGCTCCTTGCCAGCTCTAGGTTATTGCTTTTTATCAGTGTGCGTTAGTTCCTCTGCTGCCGCTACTTGCCTTGCACTTGCCTTTTGTTTCTGCAGTTGTTTGCTCTTTGAGTATAGAATTAAACTTTTTTACCTATATGCCACATTTCTGTCTTCGCATCCTGGGTCACCCCTTCAGCAGACATGCACCACCGTGACAGAATAATCCAGTCAACACCTGACCTCGCGGTGACCACCTTCAGCATTGTTGAGCCCGCGTTTTTGGATCAAGCACTTCCTGGAGGAATTGGAGGGCAGGTTTGTGCAGTACCAACCAAAGCCAGCTTGCCCTTATCTGCCTAAGAAGCCAGGTTGCACCCACTAGTATTGGCACCCCTGCTTACCAAGTCATCCAGTACAGGCCCCCCGGCTTTCCAAAGCCCAGCTTCCGCCAGTACCCGAATCGCGACTTTCCAAAGCCCAGCTCCCCCCTGTACCTATGCCTAAGTTGCACAAGGCTCTGCCTCCTCCACGCCAACTCAATGTTCAGTCGCCACCAGTTCCAGTGCCACGCCAGCTCAAGGTGCCAATGGCTGCCATTCCTGCTCCATGCCAACTCAAGGCTTCACTGTGAACCGTTGCGGCGCCAAGCCAGCACAAGGCTCCGATGCCTCTTATTCCTGTTCCACGCCAGCGCTTCAGGGAAATTGTACGGGACGGAGCAACAACCCTCCTCTAAGCCAACCTACACCCATTCCTGGCTAATGCTCCAGCTGACACCGTAAGTCAACAGCTCCTTCCTCCAGCAAAGTAGGAGGTCTGGAATTCACCTCTTGAGGGGGGACTTCTTCTACCGACTGTGCAACTGGAGATGGACAGCTCCAACTGACAAAGCCACCGTCCATCTCTCCCCTGGCGGACTGACCGCCGGCTCGTCCCCCTGCAATGTCATTGTCTCTTCTAATGGATTCTTTTGTGACGTTGCTTCTTCTCCTAGTGGATCCTCTTGTGATGTCAATGCCCCCTCTTTCAGTGAGTCCGTTCGAGACATTCGTCATTTGCCCCCCTTACCAAAGGCGCCCATCTGGCGCTTGCATTCCTTGTCGGTCAAGGGTGTAGTTGTTCCCGAGGCGCCCCAGCCGCTCGAGCTCACTTCCCATGCTCACCTTCCTCCTCGTCAGCCACAGATGAGGCAATTCCATGGAAGCCTTCTGTACCAACGGCAGCAGTACCTTGAGACTGGGCGTAACCTCCGCTACTTCACGTTTATCCCGCGCCTGTTACTATCTGCGACTACCTGAATCTTCCCCGTTGTCTGCGGCCACACATGGCCTGGACTGTTGGCCGGCCCTTTGTAGTGGGGGCGCAGTTTGACAGCCCTTCCCCAGTCATCCCTCTGCCTTCAGTTTAGTTTTGGACTCTTTTCTTCATGTCTGGGATTTTCTTGTAACGTCTGGAATCTGTTATGTAAGGGAGGCGTTCTGTCATGACTCCACATGACATGGACTTTGTTAGTTACTTTTCTGTGTTCTGTATCATTTCCCATCCTGGTACTCTTATTTTGGTTCTACTTGTTGACTCCTTCTTTTACTGCATCTTCACTTTTAGTTTCCTGCCAGCGCACCTGTTTTTCATTTCCAGTCAATTTAGGTTCACCTGCTGCTCCTTGCCAGCACCAGCTTATTGCTTTTTTTAGTGTGCGTTAGTTCCTCTGCTACTGTTCGTGGCTTCCACTAGCCTTTTGTTTCTGCAGTTGTTTGCTCTTTGAGTATAAAATGAAAACTCTTTTTACCTGTAGGCCACTTTTCTGTCTGTGCATCCTGGAGTCACGCCTTCAGCCGACATGCGCCATCTTGACACGGGACTATTCAACTAATTTGTTTTAACGGCCACATTTCCAGGAAACAAAGTTTGGGGGCCTGGATTCCTCGCTTCATTGCTTTCCTATTTTGAGCACTGGCATTCTCTGTAGTGGACATTTGTTTTTGGTCTATTTATTTTGTCGAAAATAGCCCTGTTGTGCACAATACAAGTGTAAATATTATGGCTGTCAAAAATAACGAGTTAACCTATGCGATTAATAACAAAACTGATTGTATCAATCATGTATATACTCAGATTAATCACACAGTTTATTTTGCCCGTACATCCTTCTCTACCTTAATCGTGAATGGTTACTATAATCGTTGTTAAATGGTCAGTGGTCACGTCAATGCATTAGTCAGTGCAAAGATTAGGGAGATTTCATTTAAAAAATTACAACCTGATAGGATTTTAGATTAAAAAAAGTTTTGAGCAAATAAATTACACTTAAAACATGTTCCTGCATGACATTCTGAGAATAAAATTGCACTTATGTCCAAAAATTGGGTTCTTTTTTAAGTTATTTCGGTAACACTTTAGTATTGGGAACATAGTCACCATTAATTAGTTGCTTATTAACATGAAAATTAGTAACATATTGGCTCTTAATTATAGTCATTATTAAGTACTTATTAAGGGCTAGGGGTTATGTTTAGGGGTTAGGGTTAGGGTTGGGGTTAGCTAACCCTAGCCCTAACCCTAACTACAAATGTTGGTAACACTTTAGTATGGGGAACATATTCACCATTAATTAGTTGCTTATTAAGATACATTTTCTCCATACTAAAGTGTTACCGTTATTTCAAATCATGCAAGCCGGTAAAAACCTGTGATTAATCATGATTAATCCAAAATTGAAAACTGTGGTTAAAAAAAAAAAATGTTGACAGCAATTGTTAATATACACGAAATATACAAGTATGCCAGTAAGTAAGCCTGCCATTGTGTTTACACTGGTCTGAATTCCTCCTTATAACGGGCCGCCAGTAGAAAAGCCCTAGAAGTATCCATTGATCCTAAGGACAACGTCAGTAGCTTGAAGGATATATTACATTTAAATTGTTCAACATATATTTGCTTGTTTGTGGGGTGGAAGATCAATACAGTACCTTCTCCTTGTCCTCCAGACACTTTTGCGAGTAAAGTGGCGGCCATCCAGGACCAATATGCTGACGCATCGATCGGCAACGTGACGGGCAGCAACGCAGTCAACGTGTTCCTGGGCATAGGGGTGGCGTGGACCATCGCCGCCGTTTACTGGAAAAGCAAAGGCAAGATTTTCCAGGTAAACCCGGGCTCTCTAGCCTTTTCCGTCACCCTCTTCACCATCATGGCGCTGGTGTGCGTGGTAGTGCTGCTCTACCGCCGCCGACCTGCCATTTCGGGCGCGGAGCTCGGTGGCCCACGGACAGCCAAACTCCTCACCTTCTTCCTCTTCCTCTCCATGTGGTTTATTTACATCCTCCTGTCCTCCCTGGAGGCCTACTGTCACGTGCCTGGCTTCTAAAGGTCCACAAGCAGACCCTCTCTTTTTACGTGTTTTTGTTTCTATACTTTCACAAATTACATTTGCTGCCAACTTTCTTTTTTCATCATTTCCGCTCAGATATCCAAAACATATTGCTCCCCTCTGTGTAAAGACCTTTTATTTGTTTAGTTTTGTATGATATGACTTTATAAACAATGGAGGGCACGGAATGGCATACTGTAACTCATACAACAGGAAAGATAGAAAAAGGGGTGTGACTATAAAACAAACATTGATATTTATTACTCAAGCTTTACATTAAATATTCATGGTATATCATGTGACAGATGAACATTGTGTGTGCGGGTTTTGTGAACGAGCATAGTTTTCTTTTTTGCACGCCGATAAAGAGTTTCTTGGAAATCTGTTTTATAGTACATTATGTAATGTTTGGACAATGGTGTGTTGGTGTGCTCCTGTAATGTGAATATCAGCAGTGATCTGGCAACACTCGGTCATCAGTGCCATGTTTGATATAGCCATATAGTGCAAATACATTTTATAAAAGGGCAGAGTGCCTGCTTTAAATTGTGTTTACAATTTAAGGGTGTTTACATTCGCGTGTGTGGGGGTTGAATCAAACTTTCCATAAATATTCCAGATGTTTGGTGACACTTTATATTTATTATCTGTCACACTGGCACTGTGAACATTAGCAAATATCATGTCTTTTGGAAAAAGCACAGGTCCATTTTTGCAACGAGTATAAGCACAATAAAGGATTGTTTGAGGGACATGAGACGTGCCGGAACAGAAGACTAACTGTACGACCTGGGTGTTGTATAAAAAAAATGTTTTTTAATTTAATTTGTAAAGCCATATTTACAAGAATACTGTCAACAGAAGTGTTAGATTTCAACATATTGATATGCATGTTTAATGTATAAAAATGGAAATAAATGTTGGTGATTTATGAAAATGTGAGATGTCTTATTGTCATCATTTCTACTGCAAAAGGAAGAGATAATTGTGTAATTCTTAATAACATTGATGTCAAAATTAATGTGTTAATGTGGGTTAATCCATCATTAGTAAGTAAGTAGGTAAGTACATTTTATTTATAAAGCGTTTTTCACAAATGAAATCACAAAGCGCTGTACAAAACATAGATAAAGTAAAACAACAATTCCATTTAAAACAACAGAGGCAACATCATAAAAAGGATACAAAGTGGATTAAAAATGATAGTTAAAAGGTGCATTAACTAAAAGCTTTACTAAAAAGAGAAGTTTTCAAATGTTTCGTAAAAGTTTCAACACAGTCAAGATCATGGAGGGACTGGTGCAAATGGTTCCAGAGTCTGGGAGCTATAGCCTGGAATGCCAGGTCTCCATGGGTTTTAAAACAAGTTTTTTGGGATCTTTAGAAGACCCTGGCCTGAAGACCGGAGGCTGCGCCCTGAAGAGTAGGGGCATAGCAAGTCAGTGATGTACTGAGGGGCTCCACCATGCAATGCACAGAATGCCAGGACTAAAATCTTAAACTCAATGCGGAATTTAACTGGAAGCCAGTGAAGACTGGATAGAACGGGGGTGATATGGGCTGTTCTGAGTGCACCGGTCAAAAGTCTGGCAGCCGCATTTTGTACAGTCTGAAGTCTCTTTAGCGTTGACTTGTTGAAAAGAGTGAAGAGAGAATTGCAATAGTCAACGCGAGACGAAATGAACACGTGAATGATCATTTCCAGATCCAATTTTGACAACAAATTTCTCACTTTAGAAATTTTTCTAAAATGAAATTATTAGTAATCTGGTTAAAAATGTAATCTTATCATCTACAAAACGCCTGAAACGTCCCTGGCAAATTTCTATTTTAAGCTCATGCAAAATAAACATATTTAATATTGATTAAAAATACTTTATCGCCACGGAACTTTCTGTCAGCAGTCTGCACTTAAAGGGGAAATGCACTTTTTGTGAATTTTGCCCATCGTTCACAATCCCTAAGTGAAGCAAGAATACAATGTTTTTTCTTTTTTTATTATATTTTAAATCGTAAATAAAAGCTAGCAACGCAGGTAATGGGGACAAGATGTATGTCGCCTTTGAATCAACCAAAATCTCCATCAACAATTTGTATACATGCTGTAAGCATATATGTAATGTAGTAACAGGCACCCTCATAATAAAATGTAACATTTACAGTATTTTGGTCATTTTAAGCATTACCGGAACATTTTGGCAGCGCAATGATTTCACAGACGCATCACAACATTCGCTATTTCCTTCGACAACAATAACAACTACTAACAATGCAGACTTTATGAGAGCCAATAAATATTACTTTGGGACAAATGAGGATCCATAAACTTGTATTTTTTATCCTTAATATAAGGATGATGAGCTACAAGTTTTAGAAGCTTTGGGCTAAATACATTCAGCTCTAGTGAAACACTAAGTGTTAGATCTACTAAAGGTTTGCGCGTACTAAAACACGTGCAAACTTGATAGCACATGCAAAGCTGATCTACTAAACTTGTGTGTAGTAGATTGCGTATGTTAGGTGAGCAAATTAAGGAGCACAATCCGTTTAGCATCTCTGTCTGCATGAATATGCAGAATATTTGTTGATCATCAGAATGGCCACAATACTGGGAGGAGAAGATGTACTGTACATATATTATACAGTAGAGGTGGGAATTTTTGGCCACCTTATGATTCGATTACGATTACGATTCAGGAGCTACGATTCAATTAAAAATTGATTATTGATGCATCTTTAATCTATGTATATTGATGCAGTTTTACATTTATTTTTATTTCAATAAATAAGCGTTTATCACTTGCAACTTTTAAAAAAATGTTTTATTCGGAATAAGAAACAGTTAAATTAATTTCCACATTTATTAAGTTAATGAAAATGTGTGCAAAACTGGACCATAAGTGCCTTAGAAAAAGGAACTGGTCGGATCTCAATGAGGTGGCTCACTGCTGTCAGCCAAATTTTGGAAATGCCAGCATACTTTGAGTTACAATAAATAAATTGATTATCGATTATTGACGTATTACTAATCGATTCAATAATCGTCCATGTCCGAATTGCATACGCAATGTGATTGATGAATGTTCAAAAAATCTAATGAAAAGGCTCTAGAAATAATAATGTTATGGTACCACACATTGCAGTCCGTCATCCATCCATCCATTTTCTACCGCTTATTCCCTTCGGGGTCGCGGGGGGTGCTGGTGCCTATCTCAGCTACAATCGGGCAGAAGGCAGGGTACATCCTGGACAAGTCGCCACCTCATCGCAGGGCTGCAGTCCGTCACAGTTGTACAAAAAACAGTTGGTAACTAATCGCAACCAGATTATTTGATTTATCTAACCTTATGTGCAACCTTCTGAAAAAGCTACCACAAAATCAGAAGAAATGTCCACCAATTCAGGAGGGACTCTTTTATGCAACAATTTGCACAATGAGTTATTTAAAAACAGCCCTTGATTAGCTGACAACTATCATGATGTATGTATGTGTATGTGTGTGTGTGTGTGTGTGTGTGTGTGTGTGTGTGTGTGTGTGTGTGTGTGTGTGTGTGTGTGTGTGTGTGTGTGTGTGTGTGTGTGTGTGTGTGTGTGTGTGTGTGTGTGTGTGTGTGTGTGTGTGTGTGTGTGTGTGTGTGTGTGTGTGTGTGTGTGTTATGTGCGGCGTGGATTACCAACTTGGAGCAGGAAGATGGTGGGATGTAACCCTCTCGGCAGCCACGAAACAACAAACAAACATTCTCTTTAATTGTTATTACCCAGGTGTCCAAGCTGTCATTTCATGTCGTCTGTCTGTCCCAAAGACATACGGCCAGCAGTTGCAAGTTGAACCTTTGGATAGAAGATGAAGAAAGAGAGAGTTAAAAAAACAAACAAGGTAATGGACTCCAGGGCCATAACAAAACTGTTCAAGCAGTTGAAGCAAGAGAAGCAGCTCAGGTTTGTTTGTACACACTTTGAATAGTCCTCTCCATGTAGTCTTGTTATGATATATATGAAGCCAAAAGGTATAATAATTTAGTAAATAGCACAGTTTGTACAGCAGATGGCCCCCTTATAAGACGGAACGATTATGTAAGAATGACTTTACAAGGGTCATATTATGATTTTTTTTTTCTACATTTAAAACACTTCTTTGTAGTCTACATAACTACGTGACCATAATCTTACAAACATGCAGAAAATATTATTACAGTCATTCATTAGACAGGAACAAAAACAACATGAGCGCAACATGGGGCATACTAAATAGCATCATTAAAAATGGTGCTAAGAAGGATTACCCTCAATACTTCTGAGGCGAAAACATAAAGAGTGACACTATGAACAAAGAAGTTGAAAGCTTCAATAAGTACTTTGTGAACATTGGCCCAAATCTGGAGGAAAGGATTCCAGATCCTGGGTCAGTTGAGGATTTGAATTACATCATAGATAGAAATCCCAACTTAATGTTCCTCAATAATGTGGCAAAAGAGGAAATAATTGTAAATTAATGAAAATTCAAGACCCCAACTGACTGTCACAGAATGATATGAAAGTGAAAAAAAAGTTATTAAAGAAACGTCAGAACCTTAAACATATATCAACAATCTATCATTTCAAACAGGCACATTCCCAAACAAAATGCAAATTAAAAAAATGTGTACATTTATAAGACTGGAGACAAACACCAGAACAACAAAATACTTGAAAAAGTATTCAATAACAGATTGGATAAATTCATAAATAAAAGTGGACCACTTGCAGAGAACCAATACGGACCCAAAGCCAACATTTAATCATCAATGGCATTAATCAAAACAAAAGAGGAAATTACCAATGCAATAGATGGTAAACAGTGTGCAGCTGCAGTATTTATGGATCTAACTAAAGCATTTGTCACAATTATTCATAATATCTTAATTAACAAATTAAAACGGTCAAATAAGAATCAGAGGGTTGGGTCCTGAACTGGGTAAGAAGCTACTTAATCAACAGGAGGCTATACCTAAAGATAGGTGAAAATATGTCAACACACTATAGATATTATGCGGCGTACCCCAGGGATCAATACCGGGACCACAATTGTTCAATCTTCATACAAGTGACATGACTTGAAGTTAGTCCTATTTGCAGATGTTTTGTTCAGGAGAGAACACACAAAAGCTAATACAAATAATAACAGAATAAATTAACAAATTAAAAAGATGGTTTGACAAAAACAGACTATCTTTGACATTTCAATAAATCAAAAATAATGCTATTCGGTAACATTAGAAGAGAAAGTCAAACACAAATACAAATTGAGTAAACATTGAAAGGGTGAAATAAATCTAGTTTTTGGGAGTGATAATAGATGATACTGGCATGTCTGTGTGATCATGTTTTGTTTTAGTCATGTTCGGGTTTTTTTTTTTTTGACTTTTTGTGCACTTTTGTTTGTCACCATAGCAACCATTAGTTTCACCTGGTTCACATCGTCATGTCACGCACCTGTTTCACGTTTTGAGTCACGCACCTGTTTTCACTAATCATGTCACTATTATTTAAACCGATTGTTGCCAGGAAGTCTCCATGGCGACACCACACTCCTGCCACTCTGTTTCATGCTCAGTTCACGCTGCTTGTTTCATAGCTTCCATGCCAAGTAAGTTTTTGTTTATTAATGCCACAGTTAGTGTTTTTGTTTCATTGTTCATAGTTTCTGCCTTTGTGCAAGTTTTGTGTTTATAGCCAAGTTTTGTACTTCCGCCCTTGTGCGCGCCTTTTGTTTATTCCTTTTTATTGTCATTATATTAAATCATGTACCCACCTCCAAGCCACGTCCGGTCCAAATCATTTGCACCTCGGGAGAACAAACCACGCCAAAGTTCAAGTCTTGACAGATACAATGAAATGGAATTCTAATATAAAATGTATACAACATAAGGTGGCAAGAAATATTTCTATAACCAATAAAACAAAAATGTTCTAGACCAAAAATCACCCCTGCTCGCTAGTGTTACCATATCTGAGTTATTGTGTAGAAATATGGGGAAATAATTACAAAAGTACACTTTATTCACTAACTGTGTTACAAAAAATATATATTCGAATAATACACAAAGTTAGCTATAGAAAACATACAAACCCTTTCCTTATTTATTGAATCAAAATATTAAAATTCAATGATTTGGTGCATTTGCAAACAGCTAAAATAATGTACAAAGCAAACTATAACCTGCTACCCAATAAGGTACAACAATTATTTTTCAACAAAAGAGGAGAAATATAACTTTAGAGAAAATTTTAATGTAAAACATTTGTACGCACGTACAACAGTTAAGACCGTTAGCATATTAGTATGTGGAATTATAAATTATGGAATGGATAAAGCAAACAAGTCAAACAATGTACTAACATGATCCAGGTTTAGAAATTGTTCAAACTGTTTACAAAGTACAAGAAAGAAGAATTATTATACTAATGAAAATAAGCTATTATTAATCTCATTAAATTAATCACAACTGACTTAACTATTAAGAGAACTGTTTTATTTACTTGATGTAAAAATTGTGTTATAAAATAAAAACAGGAAGTAAAAAGATGTGTAATTGCTATGAAGTGGAACGTGCTTCTTCCGACTCCTTTTCAGGCATGTTGTAAAGAGAAATTAAACATAAGTGAATATGTGATGTATCACCTGGAAACTGCATACATGATGAATAAACTTCAACCAACCAACCAACCTATATAAAACATGTAATGGTGGTGCTTTCGTCAAAAGTTTGCTTAGTTTTTGTTTTTACGGACCATTTTAAAGCTGTCTCTAGACAATGTCTCTAGACTGTCTCTACACAATGAGCCGTTTTGTGGGGGGTCTTAGTTACAACTCTCCTCCAAGCCAAGCCCCTTTCGACTGTGTCTCCACCATGTCAGCCATGTTTTAGTTTTAAGCGCCTTCATATTGAGTCAGTCTACTGACAGATATAAATTGGAACTATATGCGACTTTTTATTGTAAATGGCGACAGCGAAAGATGCATGTGCATGCACGGACACGTCTGCCCCTCAACAAGAGGATCGAGAAAAATAAGGAACTTATTGACTACAACTTTGGACTACAACTGAATACAAATGGCGGACTCGAGCAAAGCTCTATCATATGTGGAGATGTCAGCTGACGTAACTAAGGCAAAATAAGTCACTAAAGTACCAATTTTGAAAAAAGGCCAAATTATTTTATTAATATCCCCATCATGCCCCATGGATTTCACTTTTAAAGATTACAGTTGGTACAAAATGCGGCTGCAAGGCTTTTGACAAAAACAAGAAAGTTTGATCATATTACGCCTATACTGGCTCACTTGCACTGGCTTCCTGTGCACTTAAGATGCGACTTTAAGGTTTTACTACTTACGTATAAAATATTACACGGTTTAGCTCCAGCCTATCTCGCCGATTGTATTGTACCATATGTCCCGACAAGAAATCTGCGTTCAAAGAACTCCGGCTTATTAGTGATTCCCAGAGCCAAAAAAAAGTCTGCGGGCTATAGAGCGTTTTCTATTCGGGCTCCAGTACTCTGGAATGCCCTCCCGGTAACAGTTAGAGATGCTACCTCAGTAGAAGCATTTAAGTCCCATCTTAAAACTCATTTGTATAATCTAGCCTTTAAATAGACCCCCCCTTTTTTTTAGACCAGTTGATCTGCCGTTTCTTTTCTTCTCTCCTCTTCTCCCCTGTCCCTTGCGAGGGGGAGTCGCATAGGTCCGGTGGCCATGGATGAAGTGCTGGCTGTCCAGAGCCGGGACCCCGGGTGGACCACTAGCCTGTGCATCGGTTGGGGACATCTCTGCGCTGCTGACCCGTCTCCGCTCGGGATGGTTTCCTGTTGGCCCCGCTGTGGACTGGACTCCCGCTGATGTGTTGGATCCACTGTGGACTGGACTTTCACAATGTTATGTCAGACCCACTCGACATCCGTTGCTTTCGGTCTCCCCTAGAGGGGGGGGGTTACCCACATATGCGGTCCTCTCCAAGGTTTCTCATAGTCATTCACCGACGTCCCACTGGGGTGAGTTTTTCCTTGCCCGTATGTGGGCTCTGTACCGAGGATGTCGTTGTGGCTTGTACAGCCCTTTGAGACACTTGTGATTTAGGGCTATATAAATAAACATTGATTGATTGATTGACTTTTTCGGGACTCCCAAATACACAAATACAGGTCCAATATGTAAGAAAAGTTGGTTTTGCATAATAGGAGCTCTTTAAAAATGCTCTAAGCAAGAAACCATGAAAGAAGAAAGGAATGTAGTCATTGAGCTCAATTTATTGTATTTATGTATAAATCCTGGGAGTGATTTAATAGCAGTTAAAATGAGTGCAGACCAGTAGGCGCCACAATATTGATGATCTTACACGATGACATCATGTCCTAAACAGCATGAGATCATTGTCAAACAGCAGCATACAGTATGTCATTACTACAGTTGGTAGGAGCAAATTATTGTGCATTTTCTTTTCATTTTCTACAGAACCAATTGAGATAATTATACAGTGGAACCTCGATTTATGAATGCCTCGATTTCAATCAATCAATCAATCAATGTTTATTTATATAGCTCTAATCACAAGTGTCTCAAAGGGCTGCACAAGCCACGACGACATCCGCAACCTTTTTGGTTAAAGGCCTACTGAAATGATTTTTTTTTATTTAAACGGGAATAGCAGATCCATTCTATGTGTCATACTTGATCATTTCGCGATATTGCCATATTTTTGCTGAAAGGATTTAGTAGAGAAAATCGACGATAAAGTTCGCAACTTTTGGTCGCTGATAAAAAAAAAAGCCTTGCCTGTACCGGAAGTAGCGTGACGTCACAGGAGCTAGTATTCCTCACAATTCCCCGTTGTTTACAATGGAGCGAGAGAGATTCGGACCGAGAAAGTGATGATTACCCCATTAATTTGAGCGAGGATGAAAGATTCGTAGATGAGGAACGTTACAGTGAATGACTTGAGAGGCAGCGATGGACGTATCTTTTTTTCGCTCTGACCGTAACTTAGGTACAAGCTGGCTCATTGGATTCCACACTCTCCTTTTTCTATTGTAGATCACAGATTTGTATTTTAAACCACCTCAGATACTATATCCTCTTGAAAATGAGAGTCGAGAACGCGAAATGGACATTCAGTGCCTTTTATCTCCACGACAATACATCGGCGAAATGCTTTAGCTACGAGCTAACGTGATAGCATCTTGCTTTAACTGCATATAGAAACAAAAGAAATAAACCCCTGACTGGAAGTATAGATAGAAAATCAACAATACTATTAAACCGTGGACATGTAAATACACGGTTAATGCTTTCCAGGCTGGCGAAGGTTAACAATGCTGTGCTAACGACGCCATTGAAGCTAACTTAGCAACCGCACTGCACAGAGCTATGCTAAAAACATTAGCTCTCCACCTACGCCAGCCAGCCCTCATTTGCTCATCAACACCCGTGCTCACCTGCGTTCCAGCGATCGGCAGAAGGACGAAGGACTTCACCCGATGCGTTTGGCGGCCCGGAGACGTAGGAAGTCAAGGTGAAGTCGGCGGCTAGCGCGGCTAGCGCTCCAACAAAGTCCTCCTGGTTGTGTTGCTGTAGTCCGCTGCTAATACACTGATCCCACCTACAACTGTCTTCTTTGCAGCCTTCATTGTTCATTAAAAAAATTGCAAAAGATGTCCAGAATACTGTGGAATTATGAAATGAAAACAGAGCTTTTTGTATAGGATTCTACGGGGTACCATAACTTCCGTTACTCAGACTTCGTCACGCGCATACGTCATCATACCGCGATGTTTCAGCCGGATATTTCCCGGGAATTTTAAAATGTCACTTTATAAGTTAACCCGGCTGTATTGGCATGTGTTGCAATGTTAAGATTTCATCATTGATATATAAACTATCAGACTGCGTGGTCGGTAGTAGTGGGTTTCAGTAGGCCTTTAACAAACGTTTACGTCACGCCAAATATTCCTATGCGTCCAAACTATGTTTCGGCGTACGAGCGCTTCAGTCATTCATTCATTTCGCATGCCGCTTGAAGCCACCCGGGGATGCCATTTTGATGACATCACTTCCTGTACACACAGGCATGGCCATTTCGAAAGAGCTTCGATGGCGAACAGCACTTTTTGTGATCAGAAACATTTAAATGTGTCCAAACTCTCACAGTCTCGCTGTATAGCCTTGGGTTGCTAGCGTTTTAGCTCGTTAGCATCCGACTTGCGGCCACTTTAGCGCAAACATTTTATCATCTTAGGAGGTTTTGTGCCGCAGCAAGTCTTTAATTGTGATGAGACCGAAAAAGGTGCCACAACGGACCTTTATTACAGCAAAGAAGATGGCACTACCGGAAGATGGCACTACCGGGACACAAGCCAATGAAGGATCACCTCACACTGCTAGTTTGTGCTAACAATAGCAATGACTTTGTGAAGCCATGTTTATTGCTCCGAAAGTGTTTAACAATGCCACAAATATTCTCACACACAAGATAATATGCTCTTCCTGTTTTTTGCTTTTTGGTTTTGGAGCGCATCAACAAGATTTTTGTGTGTGAGTGTGTGCGTGTTGACATTTATGCTTGCTGTAATGTTGTTGTGTTATTTAGATAAAAAAAGACATTGTTGAGCCATTAACCCCTTGTTATATATATATATATATATATATATATATATATATATATATATATATATATATATATATATATATATATATATATATATATACATATATATATATATATATATATATATATATATATTAGTACAGGTATACATATATATATATATATATATATATATATATATATATATATATATATATATATATATATATATATATATATATATATATATATATATATATATATATATATATATATGTATATATTAGTACAGGTATACTATATATATATATATATATATATATATATATATATATATATATATATATATATATATATATATATATATATATATATATATATATATATATATATATATATATATATATATATATATATATATATATACACATATATATAGGGTTGTACGGTATATATAGGGTTGTACGGTATATATATATATATATATATATATATATATATATATATATATATATATATATATATATATATATATATATATATATATATATATATATATGTATATATATATATATGTATATATATATATATATACCATATATATATATATACAGAGTGGAGGAGCATGTTGAGTGTGTCAGCGCGCACACACTCACAGAGCACACAAAGAGAAACAGTGTGGAGAAGAAAAAATTTAAATTAAGGCAATTCTACCGGTCAATAAAGGGTGTATATAAAGGTATTTGGGCTTCAAAAGTATCAATAAAGATGTTGCTCTAAACATGACGGCTTTAAAACATGCCTTGCCAAAGGTAGCATGAATAAAGTATTACCATCTATGCTTTAAACTTAGCTAAACATTTTAATAACAATCATCCAGACCTGCAAAAAGAGTTTCTGCTCCCCTGTTGTGCCCATACAACTATGTAGACTCACACACAGCTGGCTGGCTTGATGCCAAATATTAGCAGAGTTAAAACCGCCTACGTAGCGCAAACTAATTCAAATTTTGTGGCAATTTCAACCTGGACCACAGCATCAGTTGTTTAGTAGAGTGTTTTCCATCATTTTTAGCAGACAGCATTGCAATATGATTAACCCACCCACTTCCTCTCACGCGAGATAGATATATATATATATATATATATATATATATATATATATATATATATATATATATATATATATATATATATATATATATATATATATATATATATAGACGGGGGCACATCTGCGGCCTTTTCAAGCTTTCTCATCAGTGGGTTGAGTTTTTTCTTGCCCCGATGTGGGATAAGAGCCGAGGATGTCCTTGTGGTTTATGCAGCCCTTTGATGTATTTGTTATTAAGGGCCATATAAATAAACTTTAATTGATTGATATTCATGTGTACATTAATTGTTATGGGGAACTCTGCTTCAATATATGAACTTTTCAAATTGGTATTAAAGAACCAATTACGTTCGTAAATTGAGGTTCCACTGTACGTGTCTGTATAATTTAGATATATCAAGATATCAAATGAAATCTAATAGATTAGTAGCAGTCCGTCAGTGTCAATCAAATTGTGCCTTAACAAAGTTGACTTTCAAAACAATTGGTTAAATTAGCATCAGGGTTACGTTTAAAAAGTGATTCACTAGATATGACTTCTTTTTCTAGAACTCAACTGTCCATTTCAGCTATGAAGCATTAATCAATTAGGCTCCGACCGCCATCATTTCCCTGGAGCACCATTGCAAGTTAACGCATCAATACATACATTATTAATTATCAACACTTAACTGGATAAATAATGCCGTATATACGCTCCAATAGTCCTGAATAATTATCATAACAGTCAGCAGCATTATCTTTTTAACATCTGGTTTTGTATTGCATCTAACATATTAAAAAGGCTGTCCAGTGGATGTTTAACCCTTTATAGGACAAGGAATCAAATAAATTCAACTTTTTTGTTTCTTGGATGTTACTTGGACACGCTTTTTCCCTTAAACCCCTTCTGCATAGCTTGATGTGGACATCCCCCCAAAATGTAATGATGAGTCAGCTTTTAGAATAATTTTTCCAATGCGTATGTGACCTGCTTAAAAGGCGTACAACCCACCTTTACAAACACATTCTCTGATTTCAGAACAACATTTGAAATACAAGTGACTGCAGTAACATATTAGCTATGTACACATGGACACGTTCACTTGGATTAAAAGTGTTTCATGTAAATTGTAAACATGCCATTTGGAATATTCTGACCCGATCACACATGTTCGGATCAAAATTTGATTCCGATCGAGACGGGTGGTTTATGCCAAAAGTCATTCGGATTGTAGCGCATGAAAACACATTTTCCAAAATTCGGGTTAGAATTTACTGAGCAGCTATATTTTGGTGGTGGAGCAGGGACTAAATGTAATAGTCTTAGAATGAAGCAATTTTCTTGCTGCCGTCTCCCCCCATTTAACACGTACAGACGTAGCATTATATACTGTTGAGTTTGTTGCTTTAAAACAAGACTAGCAAAAACAAAAGTATATTTTTGAGTGTCATGTGTCGATGTAACAATAAAAGGAGGGATCCAGTTGTCGTCTTAACGAGCTGTTTTATTCACGTACACAGAATGTCTTAACATAAGCTGTACATATCGCAATATAAAAGGCACATAACAGCTGCATTTCAAAAAGAGAGTTAAAACAAAAGTAGCAAACAGAAGAAAATGTTTTATAAAAAAATACAGTCACAACATCGGACAAGCAGAAATGCACAAATCCATGTTTTTCTACTGCTTCTTCAGCACCGGCAGTGAGCGATCTCATTCAAAAGATGGCACCATAGCACAAATAATAACACACCTTTCTGTTTATGTTAGGTTCTGCGCATGTCAAAGAAAAGCATTCTGATTTGCATGAAAATGCACGTAATAATCAGATCTTTTTTTCAGGGTCAATTTACACATTAAAATTCTAATGCGAATGATGATCACATTGAATAAATGTTGTCCATGTACACATGGCTATTGATGAGTTCCAGCGCAGATACAAATCCAGTAAAATCCAATGGTGCCATGCTCACAACACCTGGGTTGCGTGTGACGTCACATCCAGTTGCAGACTCAGCCAGCTCTAGGGATGTAGCGATAAAGATTAAATTAAAGATTAAAGTACCAATGATTGTCACACACACACTAGATGTGGCGAAATGTGTCCTCTGCAACGGCATTAAAGCCTAACTAACAATGCAATGGAAGAGATCACTGTAATTTATCAAAAAAAAGACTTGTTGAGTGATATCAAGGATTATTCGTCGGTCGCGATCCCAGATATGGTGAACTAACTGGTGATCCAGACATCATTCTAAATGACAAAACAGATGAAACTTCTTTGTGTGTGGCTGGGTCAAGGACATTGGTATCAAGTCTCTCCCGGATAAATATGCATCAATTTTTGCTTGGATAAAGTTGCATTTCATGATTTAACTTTCCGTCTACTGATGTTTGTTGTTGTTGCACCCGCCATTTACAAGTAGCGAGTTTTTTCCCGTCTTTATCAAAATATAACTGTAGATGTCAACAATGAGAAAGAGAACACAAAACATTCTAGACCAGGGGTCACCAACGCGGTGCCCGCGGGCACCAGGTCGCCCGTAAGGACCAGATGAGTCGCCCGCGGGCCTGTTCTAAAAAAAAATTAAATAAAAAAATAAAAATTTTTTTAAATTAAATCTACATAGAAAACACAAGATACACTTTCAATCAGTGCATCAACCCAAACAACCTCCCCCATGCACACTCATCCACACAAAAGGGGTTATTTCTTTCTGCTACCAATATTCTGGTTCCCACAACATAGACAACACATCTGCAAGGGACACAGTCCCTGAAGCACACATGATTGTATAGGCTGCTGGTCCACTAACATTTTCATTAATTACTATTTTTTATGTAATTATTTTTATATTGTTTTACTTTCTTTTTTATCCAAGAAAATGTTTTTTATTTATTTATCTTATTTTATTTTTTATTTTTTAAAAAGGGCCTTATCTTCAACAGACCAGGTTGTCAATGAAATTAGATTTTTTTAGAGGGTTTTTTAAACCAGGCCCAGTCCAGATAATGTCCAAGTCGGACTCAGCAACACTCACCTTCATTCATGTACACAGAAAAAAATTAGGGAACACAACAGATTGCATATAATTTATAAACAAAACACTTTGCATTCCATTCGAAAGGACGTTCCCTTTAGATTTCCGATCCTTAACATTTTACATTTATCATAATTAAGCTTAAGGCCAGATTGCTGTGAAAATTGTGACGATCGGTCACTTCATTTCAGTTTGTTTCCTGGTTTTTGTATTACTTCCTGTCAGTGTTCTTATTTTGTTATATTTCCTGTTTGTTCCGCTGAGCACTGTTTTCTCCTCACCTGCCGTTGATTGGCAGCCGGTCCACACCTGCTGCCAATCAGCATATGTCTATTTATGCTTTCTCTCGAGCACTCCTCAGTGCTCGATGATAGACTCTATACGTTTGGAACTTTTTATGCAAGACTGCTTTATTTTCTGTTTACGATAATTAAAATCATTTTACCTGCTATTCCTCCTCCTGGTTCTTGCATCCTGGGGACACACAAACGGCAGCCATGCGAGTTCCTCACAAAAATATGTCCAAAAGATTAAGAAGGTTCCGCAAACAATGAGGAAAAATCTTATCTTTGTGAATCAGCCTTTTCTGACATGAACTTCATCAAGAACAAACACAGAACACGCCTCACTGATGCACATCTGCAAGACTCACTCAGAGTTGCAGTGTCAAGTTACACACCAGAGTACAACACACTAGTTAACAGCATGCAATGCCAGGCTTCCCACTAACTGACAAAGAAACAGATAACAGATTTGGTGTCCAGTTCAAAGTGTGACATGATTTAAAAATTTGAGAGTTTACTTTTGTATTTTACATGAGTTATTATTTGTACAAACATGGTGCAAAGTAATTCATGATTTGTTAAAAAATGTTAGTGGCTAGCTAGTTAAAATGGGATATTGTGACTTCACAAGACTGTCTTAGAAGTGATCATTTGAAAATGTTCAATTTAAAAAATGTGCACTTAGAGAAAATATAAAAATAAAGTGTTGCATATTGATATTTATCTGTTTCTATATATATTTATTGTGAGAAATCATTAAGATGATCAGTGTTTCCACAAAGATAAATATCATTAATTATTAATAATAACAGAGTTAAAGGTAAATTGAGCAAATTGGCTACTTCTGGCAATGTATTTAAGTGTGTATCTAACTGGTAGCCCTTCGCATTAATCAGTACCCAAGAAGTAGCCCTTGGTTTCAAAAAGGTTGGTGACCCCTGCTCTAAAGTATCATTATTGCAACATTTTAAGTAAATATAATATTTTGGATTTAGATAATTATCAGATATTCACTGATGCTTGCCTCATCTTTAGAGTTCTAAATAAACTTGCTCCCCGTCCCTTGATAGATTTTATTAATTTAAAAAAATAGCAGTCAAGTAAACACCAGAGCAGTGGCCAGAGGGGATTGCAAGGTACAAAGGCGCAAGACTAAATTTGGCCAAATGGTGGGGTCTATCAGAGCCATACAGTCATGGAACAGGCTGCCAGCCCACGTCAGAAACTGTGACACCTGTTTAACATTTAAAACTGCACTGAAACAGTGGTTGGAAACTAATCAGACATGCACGCACAATTAGGTTATTCACTTGTATTTGTGTTTGTTGTTTGTTTTATTTTTTTGTCCATGGTCTGTGCTTATGGTATGCTCGTAATGTGTAATGTCTTGTGATTTATGTATTCTTTTGTATCATGATCTGTTGAATGTTTACTGTATTAACCTGCCTTAGGACAACAAATGAAAATGAGCTATTGTGCTAACTCGGGCATATTTACATTGTTGCTCTATGTTGATGAATATGCATTGTGCTAATTCAAATACTGTACATGCATAAATAAATTGTGTATGTGCTGACAGCTTCATTTATGATTGCTGCCTTTAATAATAGCTTCACTTTTTAAGGTTTTCCTCATATTTTGCTTTTATTTAGACTCACCAAGTTGGTGCTTTTCGAAACAAGATAAAATACAAAAATTATCAAGATAATACTTAAATGGGAAATAATAAACGTTAAAATTACACAAAAGAAACCTTTAATGGAGTGGTCACTGCAATCTTGCGCGTTCTTCGACTCTGCTCCTTGGTCTGCAGCGCGCGCCACTTTTCTAGTCCATCCATCAATTTTCTACCGCTTGTCCCTTTCAGGGTTGCGGGGGGTGCTGGAGCCTATCTCAGCTGCACATGGCCAGAAAGTGGGGTACACCCTGGACAAGATAGATAGTACTTTATTGATTCCTTCAGGAGAGTTCCCTCAGGAAAATGTAAAAGGACAAGTCGCCACCTCATCACAGGGCCAACACAGATAGACAGACAACATTCACACACTAGGGCCAATCTAGTGTTGCCAATCAACCTATCCCCAGGTGCATGTCTTTGGGATGAAGTGATTAAGAAATGTTTAATATAGGTAGGCTTAGAATAGGCCGTGCAACTAATCATATGTTCTGAGTTTCAGTTGAAACGGAGTGAAAGTTCATGTCTACGCACAAACACTCTTATCTCCCACATCTTCACTGGTCACTTGGCTTCTTTGCCGAGGTCAGAAGGACAAACACCAGATGTGGGGTCGGAGTCCAGGGAGGAGAAAGCAGAGGAAGATTCCACGCCTGGAAGAAGACACCTCATTGCATATTCATACATTGTGATATATATTGTAAGAGCGTGAGGGGAAGGGCGTTTCTGAGAACCCTGTGTAAGTCGCCGTGTTGATACTAGGGACAGATAGCGCTCAGACAAATTGTATTAGAATTGTATCCAATAGGGAATAAAAACATCTGATTTTAAGTTTACGCATCGTGGGGACGGCGTGGCGCAGTTGGGAGACTGGCCGTGCCAGCAACCTGGTTCGATCCCCACCTTCTACCAATCTAGTCATGTCCGTTGTGTCCTTGAGCAAGACACTTCACCCTTGCTCCTGATGGGTCGTGGTAAGCGCCTTGCATGGCAGCTCCCGCCATCAGTGTGTGAATGTGTGTGTGAATGGGTGAATGTGGAAATAGTGTCAAAGCGCTTTGAGTACCTTGAAGGTAGAAAAGCGCTATACAAGAATAACCCATTTACCATTTATTGTGTACTCTTCAAACATCTTCTGGCTCCAGATTAAACGAATACGTCGGCACACTCTTCCGCCCATCTTGATTACCTCTCGAGGAACTCAGAAGAAACTTTTGTCATTTTTCGCAATTTGAACGGTTTGCACAGGCCAAAACAAGGCAAGAATAGGGCATTTTCTTCAAGAAAGGCTAAATGGCGCCTCCTCGTACCCATTGGGAACAGACGCTGGCTTGACCAAACCTGACTCTCGCCAGATCTTTCTAGTTCGCTGAACTCCACACAAGGATCTGGGACTTCACAATAGGAGATGTATTTCAGAAGGCGGGACCTTGTTAAAAAAAAATCATTGTATGTGATTGGATATACCACTTGTCCGTTATCTTGAATGACGTGCTACTTCAACCACTCACATCCAAATCAACACGTGACGCTGATGAGAGCGACGCTGGGAAATCCAAAACAGAACAGTTGACATATTGAATAACGACAGAGCGAAAAGGTCTCTGTTCATCTTTGAAATAAATAATATTCGATAGATTCGACAAAACAGTTGCAATAGCAGAATCAATGTCAGCACACGACTCCTCGCTGCGTGCCGCCATTGTTGTTTAAATCAAACAATCACTTCGGCGCTACGTCACATCTGATTGGTTCATTATTTTTTGCTATCTTGAAGGACTTTGCAATCCCCTCGATCCCAGATCCTTGTGTGGAGCTCAGCGAACTACAAGAATCTGGCGCGAGTCAGGTTATGTCTTTGGAGTCTTTCATAAAATCCTGCACTCTTCCGCCCATCTTGACTACCTCTCGAGGAACTCCGAATAAACTTTTATCATTTTTTGCAATTTGAATGGCTCGCACGGCCCAAAACAACGCAAGAATAGGGCATTTTCTTCGAGAAAGGCTAAATGGTGGCCTCGTACCCACTGGGAACAGACGCAGGCTTGACCACCACGCATATCTAATGAGCCAGACGCCAGCGCGGGACATGACGTCATATAAACCCCAGCAAAAGCCTGCTGGGGAAAAAAGAAAAAAAAACAAGTAGAATGATGATGAATGTGTAGGTTGGCATGGCCATTGGCTCATGATGATGTCATGCACAGCAGAGACAATAGAGCCCACCTCCTTACACACACACACACACACACACACACACACACACACACACACACACACACACACACACACACACACACACACACACACACACACACACACACACACACACACACAACGGACTGTCACACACTCACTCGTCCAAGCAAGACGATTTTTTAAAAACTTATCTACTTATGCAAATGTACGTGTGCGTGTTTTATTTTATTTTTTATAAGTGTGATATTATCTTTGAAGCCCCGATGACGGCGCGAGCACGCGGACAGGCTGCGTGTCACACACACATCTGGATCAGACCGGAACGGTCGGTACCAGCACGGGCATGACGGCGGGAGGTGACGCTGCGTGTAAATGATGAACACTCTCCGGGACTGCTCGTCTTGATGTAAGTCTTTATCGCTCTTTTGTTGACCGCCATGTCCGTAACGTTGTGCTGTTGGCCTTGCGGGCTGCGTGCGGCTACGTGTTGGTGAGCTACATGACATTTGGAGGCTCCGCTTCACTGCAAACCCACGAAATGTTTGTTGTTATTTCTGTTATATGCTGCATTTTAATAGTAAGAACGCTACTGTGTGTGTGTGTGTGTGTGTGTGTGTGTGTGTGTGTGCGTGTGTGTGTGTGTGTGTTATCACTGCCTGATCAAATGGCAGCAGTGGTGTTATTGATGTGTTTGTGTGTGAGGTGAAAACAACTTCCGTTTTTAAGTACAGCAGCCCAGAATGACACTAATTATAATTAAGTTTTAGAAGGTCTTTATTCTGTCAACACAATAAAAGCGCGAACGTGCGAGTACCACCGAAAATTAAGTAGTGCGACCCCTAGTGCATTGTTTTTCAACCATTATGCCGTGAGATACAGTCTGGTGTGCCGTGGAAAATTATCTAATTTCACCTATTTGGGTTAAAAATGTTTTTTGCAAACCAGTAATTATAGTCTGCAAATGATGTGTTGTTGTCGAGTGTCGATGCCATCTAGAGCTCGGCAGAGTAACCGTGTAATACTCTTTCATATCAGTAGGTGGCAGCCGGTAGCTAATTGCTTTGTAGATGTCGGAAACAGCGGGAGGCAGTGTGAAGGTAAAAAGGTGTCTAATGCTTAAGCCAGCGGTTCTTAACCTTGTTGGAGGTACCGAACCCCACCAGTTTCATATGCGCATTCACCGAACCCCTCTTAAGTGAAAAATAAAATGTTTTTTTTTTTCAAATTCAAGACAAAGTTATATGTTTTTGGTAACACTTTAGTATGGGGAACATATTCTAAGTAACAAAGACTTAATTTAGAGTTATTTGGTTAGGGTTAGGGTTAGAGGGTTAGGGCCAGGGTTAGAGGGTTAGGGTTATAATAAGGCCATGCCGAATAAGGCATTAATAAGTACTTAATAATGACTAGTTAAGAGCCAATATGTTACTAATTTGCATGTTAATAAGCAACTAATTAATGGTGAATATGTTCCCCATACTAAAGTGTTACCATGTTTTATTACTGGTGCACAAAATGAACCGTACATGAACATCACCTTGTTCAAAGAACAAAACCAACACAGTGCATAAACTCACAACAAATTACACACCTGCAAATCAGTGTGACTTCTGCTGTTGCCGTATCCGTAATACCCCGATAGGGAGAAGTTTTTATTTACACGTTGAGTCGGGTGTGTTTTGACATCCGCTGAACCCCTGAGCCCTACTCACCGAACCCCTAGGGTTTGATCGAACCCAGGTTAAGAACCACTGGCTTAAACCAAAAATAAACAAAAGGTATTAAAGCTTAGGGAAGGCTATGCAGAACGAAACTAAAACTGAACTGGCTACAAAGTAAACAAAAACAGAATGCTGGACGACAGCAAAGACTTACTGTGGAGCAAAGACGGCGTCCACAAAGTACATCCGAACATGACATGACAATCAACAATGTCACCACAAAGAAGGATAAAAACAACTGAAATATTCTTGATTGCTAAAACAAAGTCGATGCGGGAAATATCGCTCAAAAGAAGACATGAAACTGCTACAGGAAAATACCAAAAAAAGAGAAAAAGCCACCAAAATAGGAGCGCAAGACAAGAACTAAAACACTACACACAGGAAAACAGCAAAAAACTCAAAATAATTTAGGGCGTGATGTGACAGGTCGTGACAGTAGAACTACTTTGAGGCAAGAGCTATATTGATGCATGGTTGGTTATGGTTTAAAGTCATATCCAACAATTGCGGGAACGACTTCTTACTGTCAATATCGGCTACTGAGTTTAATTTTTTTAAGGTTTTCTGCCGGTGGTGTGCCTCCGCATTTTTTCAATGAAAAAAATGTGCCTTGGCTCAAAAAAGGTTGAAAAACACTGCCCTAGTGAATGTGTAGCAAGGGGAATGTCATATTGTCTTAAAAAAATAATTATTCATGTGTTTGCATTGAAAAGACGGATATTGAACATATTTTTGTAATGTTAAAAGACATAGTTGCCTATTATATATTTATGGTAAGGCGTGATGATCAATATATATGAAAGAATGGAAACATGATTAAATGAGACTTAATGTAACAGGCTCAATTGTGTTGTGTAAATATAATGTATTTTATAATGTTTTATTATTGTTATAATTACACAAAATTTGCAAGTTACATGTAAATACCTGAAGGTTGTTCGATGTGTTGTCAATGTGGAACCAGTCTCGTTGTCCCTCCTACTGCAATAATTGCTGTGACACCTGTCTCTATATATGCATTGGACACGCCTTCCTATACTTCCCTTTCGTCCACGATAACGGGAGAGGTAGGCGTCCACGCGACAACAGAAAAAGTGCATTTGTCTTGTTAAAAACTTAAGTTCATTTTCTTGTTCTGTATTATATTTGTGTAGGGGCTTGACGATTGGCAGAACATTGACAACAATTGTATTCTGTGTTTTATCAGTAAAGTGCATCTGAGCAGCAACCCATGGTGTCGGTCGTGTTCCATAAACTCCACACACAACACAGAGGAAAATACCACCGGTTACACTAATACAAGAACTGTAAGCAAAAATCGTTAGTAATTATTTTTATTATTGATAATGAATGAATGATGCGTTCTCAATTGTCAATGTAAAACGCCCTGAGTATCTTGAAAAGTGCTATGTAGATCTAATCCATCATTATTATTATATTTAAGGCTGTCAAACTCCTGAAATATTTAATCGAGATTAATCGCAGTTTGTTCACCGTTAACTCAAAATAATTGTGATTAGAGAGATAACTTTCAAGTTTGTGTTACCATGACTGGATAATTAGTTTGCTTTAATCAAATATGTTTTTAACATCAATCTTTTTTAAACAGCTCCACACAAAAAGGAAAATAACACACTTTTAATGAGAATTTTAAAAAATTGTCAACAGATTTTGTAATTTGTAGGAATACAGAATGTGTATTCCTGCTGTAGGAGTTCTTACATTCAGAGGACAGGAGCTACACCATGTTTAGATACCAGCTTCATGCATTAATAACACAAAATGTGTGTTGCTAAGATCATGCGTTGTTTGTCAAATATGTTTGATAATGTAAAATGTGATATTTCTAACTGAGTAAATGCTTCTGATATTCTATACATTACATGTTTTACAAGTTAATGTTATTCATATCTCTGCATGACAATGTTTTAATCTTCTCTATTTATTCATAAAATTGAATATTCAGCCTGCTAAACATTCTGTAATCGAGGACTATCAATCAGAACATCTGCCAGAAAACATTTATTTCTGTAGAAATGTCACAGATTACATTACAAAACATCTTTGACAAGACAATTTTTGATTTTGTTAGGGTAGTTAAGCCAAATGTGAAGCGTAGCGCTATTGTGAAGCTGGAAGTGTGTGATTGGCTTGAGAAAAGTGTGTCTTGGCATGTTTTGACTAAAGTCTCCGATAAAATTGACTCTTGACTTCCTGTCTACCATCTTTGTTTCTGCTAAGCTTTAATTCCATTTTACTGTCGCAGTTAGTGCAACAATCTACATTTTAAGTTATAAATGCACTCAACTGAAATGTAAACATGGACTTAAAGCTCCTCCTTTATAGGTGTTCGCTCCAATGATGTCGTCGCTTAGCGATTGAAGATAACATAGTCTAGCCTTGTTAGGAGAGCGACTTTCCATGGCTTTGAATCTGAGATTTCCATAATGTTCCCCTTTTCTTTGGGCATTTATGCTCCCTATTTTCAAGCTTGTGGCTCAATAGTAACTGAACGGCATTACATTTTGGGGGGGTGAAAAAGGGGTCAGAATGCATGCGCATTGAAAAAATTAGCGCCGTTTAAGGAATTTACCGTATTTTTTGGATTATAAATCACAGTTTTTTACTCCGGAGCGATTTATGTGTGAAATTATTTACACATTACCGTAAAATATCAAATAATATTATTTATCTCATTCGCGTAAGAGACAAAGCAAATGTCCGCAATCGTCACACACGTCAACCAATAAGAATTCGGCGGGGGCGGGTCATGGCAGAAGTGCATTGTGCGTCATAGCAGAAGTGCATTGTGGGTCATGGGATGCTAACTGCTGCTACATCCGTAGCTATTAAAAGGGATTATTTCAACATTGGCGGTAACTTATAAAAACTGAGAAGGGCTGAACTAAAATGGCACCGAAAAGGAAGTCATATACTGCAGATTACAAGACGGACGTAGTGAAATATGCAGCAGAAAACGGCGATTGAGCAGCAGAAAGATAGAAAACGGCGCATACCAGAGGCGACACCGGGGAGGAAGATTTCATCGGATTTAGCAATCGGGAGTGACAGATTGTTTGGTAAACGTATAGCATGTTCTATATGTTATAGTTATTTGAATGACTCTTGCCATGATGTGTTGCGTTAACATACAAGGCACGTTCTCAGTTGGTTATTTGTGCGTCATATGGCGTACACTTATTCAGCCTGTTGTTCACTATTCTTTATTTATTTTAAATTGCCTTTCAAATGTCTATTCTTGGTGTTGGATTGTATCAAATAAATTTCCCCCCAAAATGCGATTTATACTCCAGTGCGACGTATATATGTTTTTTTTTCCCTTCTTTATTGTGCATTTTCGGCCGGTGCGACGTATACTCCGGAGCGACTTATAGTCCGAAAAATACGGTATAGTTAATGCACTATTATTGTGTTCACTTTGACAGCATTATTATTATTCATTGAACACACAGAGGTCAAACTCATCATTTGATATGGCCTGCAAAAGCCTGGAAATAATATGCGTCAAATGAGTAATTTATCTTTCCTTACTAAATGTATTTGTTCTTTTCATTTTGACAGAAAGAAATCATGCACTGCATACAATTTAATATATTTTAAACTGAATTATTATCTAATAATGTAACAAATATTACATTATCAAACATTAAAATGTTTATTAAGTATCTAAATATCTGATTGACTTATGATTTCAAAGCACACTGTAAAAATGACAATAGATTTTATGGTTAAAAAAAATCTAAAAAAACCTGGCAGCTTAATCGGCAGAATATCATCGTAAAAACATTGGTACTATAACCATTTTTACATTTACAATAATACACTGTACAAACAACAAACTTAGATTTTACGGTAAAAAAAAAACCTGGCAGCGTATACTCTCCAGTATTTTACCGTTAAAAAAGAGTGGTACAGTTCTTGAGCTTACAGTAATATGCTGTAAAAAAAACAACAACCTACATTTTATGATAACATTTTGGTGACTGAGTTGCCAGGTTTGGAACGCAAAATCTAACTTTTTTTTTTTTTTTTTACAGTCTACGTAAAAAAAATAATTTAAGATCTGGCCTGCCACATGATATATATGGCCTGCAAAAGGCTGGAAATAATAAAGCCCTTCCTGGATAAACGTATTTGTTCTTTCCATTTTGACAGAAAAATGTACTACATATCTTTTGAACCTCAATATTATCTGATCATGCAACAAGATGTTTCAAGCACATTTTTTCAGTTTGTCACCTTGACTTACAATTACAAAGCAAGTTATCCATATCTGTTAGTCAAAACAAGATAATAATCATAAAGAGTTATCTATACAAATAGTTTAACAAAACTATTATACGTTTATATTGCTATACATCCTTTAAGGGCAGCCATATGTGATTATGGTTATATTAACATCTTATTTAACTCATGCACTTGACATGGGTCTTTCACATCAAATAAACGTTCCACTGGAACAACTTTTTGAATTTTGACCATTTCTCAGCACTAAATGGGAGGTTTAAATAAAGCAAAGAAATCAAGTTCTCCTAATCGCCATCATTTTCTGTGACAAATGATCTATAATTAAAAGTACTACATATTCTACTTACACTCTGGGGTGAATTGCAGCAGCTAAGCCATCCATCCATCCATTGTATACCTCTTTTCCCTCCCGGGGTCTCTGGGGGGCTAGAGTCTATCCCAGTTGCACTTGGGCAGCCATTGACTAAAAAAGCTTTTTTACTGTTGCTGTAACATAGACATAAGCACTACCTCAACATGTACAGTAATATATAACCCAGACATTGTAGATAAATTAACATCCCCTTATTTAAATGAAATCAGTAAAGACACATTGTTTGCTGTGTAATTTAGTACACCTGCACAATCTACTATCTATAATATTGCAATAAATGTGATGTATTATCGGTTATGCACACAGAGAATGAATGTTTTTTTTCCAATATTTTGGTTTCTTTGGTGGAGAGGATGCTTTTTTATGCTGGGCTCTATTATGATGTGCAAAATTCAATATGTCAAAAAGTTGACATAGATTTAAAGGATGGAAATACTTGGGCAGAAGCATACTTTTTTTTTTTACATTCAGATATGTGACTTAAACTGTCAGCCTATTACAATTGCTCTCAGATGTAGTCATGACAGCAGTATTCAGAAGCCCATCCCTAGAGGAGATTATTCTTTGAAGCATACTGTCATTTTTCTTATCTTTAAGTGACAGAGGGCTCAAAACCGGACCAAAAAACTTTTTTTTTTTTTAATAAGCAGCTTTCTTCAATTGCTATTCTTAGTGCGCTATATTAGGCCATTTTTTTTGCGTCTCTTAACATGCACACAGATTAGACTTCTTACTCATTAAAAACAGTGAACATTCTTCATGGGACTAAAGGGGGAGGTATTTCTGGGTTAGTTTATGCTGAGCATTAATGATTTAAATATACGGTGTTGCAGGATTTATGATATATTTATTTAATATTTTATTTAGGTGTCAATTAGAGGTTGAGAGATAGTGTTCCTTGTGGCAACAGTTTGGGGAAGGCAGTTTTATGTGACTGTGCCCCAGTCAACAAAGCAAGATCCATAAAGGCATGCTTGGATAAATTTGGTCTCATCAGACACATTTGGATGACAGTGTGTCCCATAGGACGGCAATCTATTTGTGGTGGTGTGTTGCAGGGGCGGAAAGAAGAGTTTTTGCCTCAACTAAAAGTCGATACAAGTCTCTGAATGACGTCATTGTCTAATTTGACCAGAGAGATGAATAATGTTCTGGAAGGGACCAAAATTAAGTATAAAATATGAACAGTTAAATTTGTTTAGAACTACAGATTGGTTTTTTTTCTGTTGCTTTTTTAATTTTTGCTTTGAGAGGGGGAAGGGACCACATCAGCATCCTCTGCTCGTTGAGAAGAGCAATACGTCCAAAAGTCTCCAATAACACAAAACATGTATATTTGTCACTAGAGGTGAAAAAAATTACAGATTCTATAATGCGTCACAACTAGAACGTGGACGATTCTGAATCGATGGACGAATGCCCAAGTATCGATGATTTACGTATAGGGTTGAGTATCGAGTATCGAGTATCGATTGGAACCGGGACTAACTTTCCGATTCTCCCGGAATCGTTCAAAAGTTTAAATTTCGATTCCTATTTTCGATACCCAGTCCGCCGACCGGAAAAAATATGTCCGCCGAACCGGAAGAAGAAGCCGCTGAACACCAACGAAGAAGCGCCCACCGCCGGAAGTGTTAGCATAGCCGAGCGAGTCAGTCAAGCTCAAGCATGGATAGCGGGCGTCGGCGATCGAAAGTGTGGCTTTACTTTACAAAAAAAAATGAAATAACCGCGAAATAACAGAGCTCCATGTCCATCAAAAAACGAGTGGAGAGAGAGCTGCAGATGTACCAGGACGTTCCACCGATACTTATGTCTGACGACCCTGCTGCATGGTGGTGGTCCGGTGGAACCAACAAAAGACTTATCCTTTGCTGTCAGATCTCGCTTTCTCCTATTTATGCGTTCAAGCTTCTTCCACACCCAGCGAACGTGTATTTTCCACAGCATGAGACACTATCAGTCCAGAACGCTCACGCATCCTGCCTGAGAAGGCGGATATGGTCATTTTCCTAATCAAGAACTGTCTCTGATTTTATACTGTGTGTAAATGTTTGTTCGAGGTTTGGTTTTAACTAACCATGGGATAACCATTAGCTAACATTATTTTAACGTTCTGTGTTCCCTAGGCTAGCTAACACGTAACCAAAATGTATGCTCGCAACTTAAAGAATATCAAAAATCTGAGAGACAGATCCCATCTCAAAATATGCGTATGTTGGGGTACTACTGTATGTAGTATTATGTCCTGTCACGAGTGTAATACAGTAAAAATGGGCATACTTCACTGTTAGTTGCAAATCGTGCATGATTATTCAATTTGTAAACTCAGATGAATGTAATTCAAATGTGTGATCATTTCACAGCCCTAATACTAATACAATATATGTGGGCCATGCTTCCATGATGTGTTATTGTGTACATGTGTTTTTGTGCCTGTGATAATTGCACTGACTGCCGCAAAAAAAGGAGGGCGGGAGATTTGGCCATTTTGTATTGTCACTTCCATCACATAGTGTCTGCTGAGTGTGGCGATAATGTGATGTAATTATTCGGACTTCCTCCCGGTCGTCTGTTTTGTGGCATGTGCGCTGATGAGGCAGCGAAACAAAGCTGATTATAGTAGCAACACACTAGGAACTGGCTTACAACAGCAATGCTAGTTATATAGGACAACACAATGTAATACTGTAAAAGACAAGGTATTAGACATGTGGCAAACACCCATGCTTGTGTGTGGGGTTGGAAGGTAATGACATGATGAAGTGTGTATTAATGGGCCACGCCTCGAAAGCTGCAGACACATTGGTTTTCTTTTAGCTGATCGGACTTCTTGGTTTAACATGGTCATCAAGTTGTTCAACATATTCTGATTTGAATAATTGTAGCTCCATTTCAGATTTGTTTGCAAATGAGGTCCATCTGTTGCAGCAGCCTGAGTAGACATTGAGCAACTTATCACTAAAAAGGGTGTGCTAATTGCCTCTCAGTCTTTCTGTTTAGGGTTATACTGTCAAGCATAAGAGGTTCTGACAGGCTGGAAACCATAGAGTTTCGGACATTCGGATGAAATATCTGATCCAAATGTACTTTGGCCTACAGCCAAACAGAACATTCGGCAGTCATTATAATTTTTATTGCGTTTTTACTGATTTTCCTTCTGCTGCCATTGCCCTTCTACAAAGCATCCTGCTGCTGTTACGAGTGATATTTCAACTCTTCAGATGTTTGGGTCAAGACCTGACATGCTGCTGTGACACCAAAGTCAAGACGAAGCTTTGTGACACTTCCCCTTCCTGTGGGAATAAATACTTCTTGCTTTCTGAAAAAAACCGTGGAAAGCTTTGTCTCAAATACGTTATTACATCTACCAGGCTATTTAAGTGTCTAATTTAGGTGTATTTTTTCTAATTAACAAAAGAGAAGGAAATCTTGATTAGCATTTGCTTGTTACTGTCATGGCTCATCTAATTTTCAAATTGTTCCTTTTGTCTTTATTTATTTTTTAATGACGGTGATAGCATAATTCCTGGACAAAAAAGATTACAGAAGGCATCATCGTATCATTTCTGAGCAGGAAGCAACATTGTTGTAGTCCTATGGTCATTGTCAAGACATGTTCTGTTTCTCACCGGCTTGCAGGCATGCACACTGTCACACAATAAGCACAGAAAACACCAGAAACATTTTGGATTTCTAGTATGGTAATGCAGTAATCATGCACGATGGGATTTGTATCTTAAACTGATCTTGACACATCCATAAAGTGTGGCTTTTGGCTCCATAGTGACAGGACTAAGGGCTTGATCTGCTAACATCCGAATATCATACGCTAAACAGGTGTTGTAGGTAATCTACCAAGACCGGTGGTGGGCCGTGCGTTTCCCACCTATGCCTTCAGTGATGTCCGACCTTAATAATTACCTCTCAAAATACCATAATTTATGTCCCCACATGACCATGGCTGGAGAAATACTATACAGAAACACACTTGCACACTACTGTACATTGAATCACCTCAACAGTGTACAAAATAGGCTGTTTTACGGCGCATTTAAAAATCAAATCCGCATCAGCAATTAAAACCTACCTCACCTAATGTACCCATGGCGCCGATGAAGGCTGCCTCGGTGCTTTCGTGCGCTCTGTTTTGTTTGTTTTTGTACATAAATTGTGTTTCCGGGTGCTCTTACACCCGTAAAGAGCTACTGAACATCAGATCCACCATCCCTATGGACTTGTTACCGGTCATCTTAGCGTCAGCTGCGGATTTGGTCCATTCTGTGCTCAAAAGAGGGAAACCGCACCGAAGAGGAAAGCGAGCGGGCGCACTTGTCCGTCTTCGCGGACGGGGATTACGCACGCCTCTACCAGGCATCTTCCTCTCCAACGTCCGCTCACTTGCCAACAAGATGGACGAGCTAGCGTTGCTGATGAGAAGGAACAAGGACTTCTCCTCATCATGTGTGTTGTGTTTCACGGAGACTTGGCTGAGCGCAAGTGTCCCGGACAGCGCGCTTCAACTGGAGGGCTTTCATCTCCTCCGCGCGGACCGAGACGCGGCGCTCTCTGGCAAAAAAAGAGGCGGGGGACTATGCTTCTTTATCAACAATAGCTGGTGCACAGACGTGACAGCGATTTTTAAACACTGTTCTTCTTCTCTGGAATATTTATTCATCCACTGTAAGCCCTTTTACTCACCGCGTGAGATTGTTTCATTCATTCTCGTGGCTGTTTACATCCCGCCCGGCGCGGACGTGCGTGACGCTCAGCGCGCGCTCGCAGGACAGATCTTACATGTGCAATGGTCTTTTCCTGACTCTCTTGTTATCGTGCTTGGTGACTTTAACAAGGGAAATTTGAGCCAGGAATTACCAAAGTATAGACCGTTTATTAAATGCCCAACCAGAGAGGAGAACACGCTGGATCACTGCTACACTACATTGAGCAAGGCTTTTCATGCAGTCCCGCGCGCTGCTCTTGGACTATCAGATCACGTAATGGTGCACTTAATCCCTTCATACAGACAGAGACTGAAACTGGCTAAACCTGTTATGAGGAACATTAAGTGTTTCACCGCCGAGTCTGTGGACGAGTTGCGTGCTTGTTGGGAAACGACAGACTGGGAGGCAATTGGAGCGGCCACGAACAATCTGGACGAGTATACGGACACTGTGACCTCTTACATACAGTTCAATGAGGCGCGCATCATTCCAACGCGCACCAGGGTTTGTTATAACAACGACAAGCCCTGGTTCACACCCAAGCTCCGACAGCTGCAATAAAACTATTCTGATACTGATTCTGATTCTGACCTGGTATTGTCGAAATTACAATAATTGTAAAAAAAAACATATTAAACTTGACAAAATAAAGAAATCGAAGACTTCTATGGAAATACAAGAACCGAGACTCAGATTTCCCTCGCCCGGACGCGGGTCACTGGAGTCCCCCTCTGGAGCCAGGCCCAGAGTTGGGGCACGACGGCGAGCGCCTGGTGGCCGGGCCTGTCCCCATGGGGCCCGGCCGGGCACAGCCCGAAGAGGCAACGTGGGTCCCCGCTCCAATGGGCTCACCACCCATAGCAGGGGCCATAGAGGTCGGGTGCAATGTGAGCTGGGCGGCAGCCGAAGGCAGGGCACTTGGCGGTCCGATCCTCGGCTACAGAAGCGAGCTCTTGGGATGTGGAACGTCACCTCGCTGGGGGGGAAGGAGCCTGAGCTAGTGCGCGAGGTGGAGAAGTTCCGGCTAGACATAGTCAGACTCACTTCGACGCACAGCAAGGGCTCTGGAACCAGTTCTCTCGAGAGGGGATGGACTCTCTTCCACTCTGGCGTTGCCGGCAGTGAGAGGCGACGGGCTGGGGTGACAATTCTTGTTGCCCCCCCGGCTCAGAACCTGCATGTTGGAGTTCAACCCGGTGGACGAGAGGGTAGCTTCCCTCCGCCTTCGGGTGGGGGCACGGGTCCTGACTGTTGTTTGCGCTTACGCGCCAAACAGCAGCTCAGAGTACCCACCCTTTTTGGATTCACTCGAGGGAGTACTTGAGGGTGCTCCCCCGGGTGATTCCCTCGTTCTACTGGGGGACTTCAACACTCATATTGGCAACGACAGTGAAACCTGGAGAGGCGTGATTGGTAAAAATGGCCGCCCGGATCTGAACCCGAGTGGTGTGTTGTTATTGGACTTTTGTGCCCGTCACGGATTGTCCATAACGAACACCATGTTCAAGCATAAGTGTGTCCATATGTGCACTTGGCACCAGGACACCCTGGGCCGCAGTTCCATGATCGACTTTGTAGTTGTGTCATCGGATTTGCGGCCTCATGTTTTGGACACTCGGGTGAAGAGAGGGGCGGAGCTTTCTACCGATCACCACCTGGTGGTGAGTTGGCTGCGATGGTGGGGGAGGATGCCGGACAGACCTGGCAGGCCAAACGCATTGTGAGGGTTTGCTGGGAACGTCTGGCAGAGTCTCCTGTCAGAGAGAGTTTCAATTCCCACCTCCGGAAGAACTTTGAACATGTCACGAGGGAGGTGCTGGACATTGAGTCCGAGTGGACCATGTTCCGCACCTCTATTGTCGAGGCGGCTGATTGGAGCTGTGGCCGCAAAGTAGTTGGTGCCTGTCGTGGCGGTAATCCTAGAACCCGTTGGTGGACACTGGCGGTGAGGGATGCCGTCAAGCTGAAGAAGGAGTCCTATCGGGTTCTTTTGGCTCATAGGACTCCTGAGGCAGCGGACAGGTACCGACAGGCCAAGCGGTGTGCGGCTTCAGCGGTCACGGAGGCAAAAACTCGGACATGGGAGGAGTTCGGGAAGCCATGGAAAATGACTTCCGGACGGCTTCGAAGCGATTCTGGACCACCTTCCGCCGCCTCAGGAAGGGGAAGCAGTGCACTATCAACACCGTGTATGGTGAGGATGGTGTTCTGCTGACCTTGACTGCGGATGTTGTGGATCGGTGGAGGGAATACTTCGAAGACCTCCTCAATCCCACCAACACGTCTTCCTATGAGGAAGCAGTGCCTGGGGAATCTGTGGTGGGCTCTCCTATTTCTGGGGCTGAGGTTGCTGAGGTAGTTAAAAAGCTCCTCGGTGGCAGGGCCCCGGGGGTGGATGAGAACCGCCCAGAGTTCCTTAAGGCTCTGGATGCTGTGGGGCTGTCTTGGTTGACAAGACTCTGCAGCATCGCGTGGACATCGGGGGCGGTACCTCTGGATTGGCAGACCGGGGTGGCGGTTCCTCTCTTTAAAAAGGGGAAACGGAGGGTGTGTTCTAACTATCGGGGGATCACACTCCTCAGCCTTCCTGGTAAGGTCTATTCAGGTGTACTGGAGAGGAGGCTACGCCGGATAGTCGAACCTCGGATTCAGGAGGAACAGTGTGGTTTTCGTCCTGGTCGTGGAACTGTGGACCAGCTCTATACTCTCGGCAGGGTCCTTGAGCTTGCATGGGAGTTTGTTCAACCAGTCTACATGTGCTTTGTGGACTTGGAAAAGGCATTCGACCGTGTCCCTCGAGAAGTCCTGTGGGGAGTGCTCAGAGAGTATGGGGTATCGGACTGTCTGATTGTGGCGGTCCGCTCCCTGTATGATCAGTGTCAGAGCTTGGTCCGCATTGCCGGCAGTAAGTCGGACACGTTTCCAGTGAGGGTTGGACTCCGCCAAGGCTGCCCTTTGTCACCCATTCTGTTCATAACTTTTATGGACAGAATTTCTAGGCGCAGTCAAGGCGTTGAGGGGATCCGGTTTGGTGGCTGCAGGATTAGGTCTCTGCTTTTTGCAGATGATGTGGTCCTGATGGCTTCATCTGGCCAGGATCTTCAGCTCTCACTGGATCGGTTCGCAGCTGAGTGTGAAGCGACTGGGGTGGGAATCAGCACCTCCAAGTCCGAGTCCATGGTTCTCGCCCGGAAAAGGGTGGAGTGCCATCTCCGGGTTGGGGAGGAGATCTTGCCCCAAGTGGAGGAGTTCAAGTACCTCGGAGTCTTGTTCACGAGTGAGGGAAGAGTGGATCGTGAGATCGACAGGCGGATCGGTGCGGCGTCTTCAGTAATGCGGACGCTGTATCGGTCCGTTGTGGTGAAGAAGGAGCTGAGCCGCAAGGCAAAGCTCTCAATTTACCGGTCGATCTACGTTCCCATCCTCATCTATGGTCATGAGCTTTGGGTTATGACCGAAAGGACAAGATCACGGGTACAAGCGGCCGAAATGAGTTTCCTCCGCCGGGTGGCGGGTCTCTCCCTTAGAGATAGGGTGAGAAGCTCTGTCATCCGGGAGGAGCTCAAAGTAAAGCCACTGCTCCTCCACATCGAGAGGAGCCAGATGAGGTGGTTCGGGCATCTGGTCAGGATGCCACCCGAACGCCTCCCTAGGGAGGTCTTTAGGGCACGTCCGACCGGTACAAGGCCACGGGGAAGACCCAGGACACGTTGGGAAGACTATGTCTCCCGGCTGGCCTGGGAACGCCTCAGGATCCCCCGGGAAGAGCTAGACGAAGTGGCTGGGGAGAGGGAAGTCTGGGCTTCCCTGCTTAGGCTGCTGCCCCCGCGACCCGACCTCGGATAAGCGGAAGAAGATGGATGGAAATAAAGAAATAAATATTTGAACTCACAATTTTGCAAATCATTGTATTTTGTTTTTATTTACGATTTACACAACGTACCAACTTCACTGGTTCTTGGTTATGTATATTTACTGTATATTTATATACATATATACACATATATAGATATATATACACATAAATACACATACATATATATACATTTATACACACATATATAAACACACATATATACACATTTATACACACATATATAAACACACATATATATATACTGTATATACACATTTATACACACACATATAGCTGTATATATATATATATATATATATATATATATATATATATATATATATATATATATATATACACACATACAGCATATACGCATACAGCATATACACACACATATATACACAAATTTATATGCATATATACACACACACACATTTTTCTATCGGGCTATTAACACAAACACTTCCTTTTTGACCCTCCTGCCGTGCCGTAGCGGGGGGGGGGGGGGGTGTAGCTTGGCTGCAGTTCACTTGCTATTGATGAGCCACAAGCGAGCAGAAATGGACAAAAGAAAGTATACCTTATGGAGATATCAGGTTAAAGCCATGGCAAGTTGTTCTCCCAACAAGAAAGGACTATTTTTCGTCGTGAGAAGAGGCAACATCCCTGCGCAAACACCTGCTGCACGCGTCGAGGGTGGTGCTTCACTTCCGTGTTCAGATTACGATAAAGGTGCAGTGATAACATAACATTTAGATTGTTACTGTAACTGCTTTAGTAAGTAAGATGACATACAAGCTCAACAGAAATGAAAGACAGTCAAAAGGAGCCTTTTTTTATTGTTAACAGTCGATCTGAGATTAAAACATGTCAAGACACTTCCTCAAAACAATCACACACTTTTCCAGCTTCCAAATAAAAGCGCTAAGATATACATCTGGTTTACCTACATTTAGGGTTTCTCCTTAATGTATGGGCATCATATTAGCCGCCACACCTAACAAAATAAACTAATATCATATATTGTAGCGTCCAGAAGAAAACAAACAAAGTCTGATTTTCTTTTTAGCTTTTATTGCCAATTTTATGCTAACAACGGGCCCAATTCCAACAAGTATTTCCTTCGTGCTCACACGTCTGTCTCCATGTTTCACTCCTAGACACACAACACTTGTTCATTCTCCACCGACATGGTGTGTTCACAGACCCTTGGAAAAATGACCATCACAACACACTAACATAGACATTAACACCAGCAGGTAGTTACATTATGAATGGCTATATATAGTTTATTATTTGCGCTCTATTGACTAATGATGCACCGAGAATTTGGCCAGAAAAAGACGTACTTTAATCACCGGAACAGTGTTCCCAAAACCGATGTTGTGATGACGTAAGCTATATGTGCAGTGTTGTCTGGAGCGGAGCAGCGTGTCCACGCTGTAGAAGAACTTTAATAAATTAGAGATGTACCTGCGGACAGCGATCTTCACAATTAAAGATGACACTGGCGGCTTTTAATGAGAGAAAAGCTACCAGCGATGCGAAGCAAGTGTGACGTCAGGCACTCTGCAGCGCTTTTCGTCACGAACATGGCACGACAGAATCTAAACAGAATCTCTAAACACGAGTACAATCGCCAATAACACTAAAAATAGTTGCTAGAAATGTTGCCAGTCCTTTTTATTAAAGAAAGACTGACTAAAAATTCTCAACAAAGTACATTGTACAATAAGCAGCAACAATTTAAAAGTAGAACAAAACAATATTATGTCAGAAAAAATGTATATGTTAACACTATACTTAATAATAACGGATTTGTTTTAAATGTATATTACATTTTTTTGTCTTTTTAAAGAATATATGCATCATAGCAAATCATGCAATGACGTCATATCGACCACGCCCCCACCACCACCAGTGTTTTGGTAATTTAGGGGAAACCCTGACATTAACATAATAAAAATGTCTTACATAACGATCATGCTTTGTCAAAAATGTTTTGTAATGTTATTCTGTGATATTTGCACCGAAAGAAATGCTAGTACATCAGTTGAGGAATATGGGGGGGTCTGGCTGGCTGAAATATTGTGTAAATGGTAAATGGTAAATGGGTTGTACTTGTATAGCGCTTTTCTACCTTTTTTTTTAACGAAAAGTCTTTTATAACATGTTCTGGTCGAGTCCTCAATTACAGAATGATTAGCAGGTTGAATATTACATTTTATTAAACAATAGAGAAGATTAAAACATTGTCACTCAGCAATATGAAGACCATTAACTTGTACAACATGTAATGTACAGAATATCAGAAGCATTTATTCAGGTAGAAATATCACAGATCACATCAGGGATAATATATATATATATTAGGGCTGGGCGATATATCGATATACTCGATATATCGCGGATTTGTCTCGTGATATTCTAGTATACGTTCTCACGCAGTTGCTTTTAGCTGCGGGCATTACACTACAGGCTCTTCCCACTCGTTGTTGTCTCTCCTTCTCACAGACAGCAAGCGCACCTTCTTACATACGTCACATACGTATACGCCCTCGCGGAGCAGAGAGGTAGCAGCATGGGTAACGTTAGCTGTGGTGCGAGTGGTAATACGAAAGAAAGAAGGTACGAATCTGGTAACAAATGAAGAAAGAATTAATTACCAAGAAAAACAGCAGGGGTCCATCATCTGGCGGTGGTTTGGCTTCAAGTGGGAAAATGTCGAACAGATAACCGCAATTTGTCAAGTGTGGGGCAAAAGCGTTGCTACAAAAAGTAGCATTACTGCTAATATGTAGCATCATTTGAAAATTCACCCGCTAGAGCAGGGGTCACCAACCTTTTTGAAACCAAGAGCTACTTCTTGGATACTGATTAATGTGAAGGGCTACCAGTTTGATACACACTTAAATAAATTGCCAGAAATAGCCAATTTGCTCAATTTACCTTTAACTCTATGTTATTATTACTAATTAATGATATTTACACTTAATTGAACGGTTTAAAAGAGGAGAAAACACGAAAAAAATGACAATTACATTTTGAAACATAGTTTATCTTCAATTTCGACTCTTTAAAATTCAAAATTCAACCGAAAAAAAGAAGAGAAAAACTAGCTAATTCGAATCTTTTTGAAAAAATTAAAAACATAATTTATGGAACATCATTAGTAATTTTTCCTGATTAAGATTAATTTTATAATTTTGATGACATGTTTTAAATAGGTTAAAATCCAATCTATACTTTGTTAGAATATACAACAAATTGGACCCAGCTATATTTCTAACAAAGACAAATCCTTATTTCTTCTAGATTTTCCAGAACAAAATTTTTAAAAGAAATTCAAAAGACTTTGAAATAAGATTCAAATTTGATTCTACAGATTTTCTACATTTGCCAGATTATTTGTTTTGAATTTTAATCATAATAAGTTTGAAGAAATATTTCACAAATATTATTCGTCGAAAAAACAGAAGCTAAAATGAAGAATTAAATTAAAATGTATTTATTATTCTTTACAATAAAAAAAAATAATTTACTTGGACATTGATTTACATTGTCAGGAAAGAAGAGGAAGGAATTTAAAAGGTAAAAAGGTATATGTGTTTAAAAAATCCTAAAATCATTTTTAACGTTGTATTTTTTCTCTAAAAATTGTCTTTCTGAAAGTTATAAGAAGCAAAGTAAAAAAATTAATGAATTTATTTAAACAAGTGAAGACCAAGTCTTTAAAATATTTTCTTGGGTTTTCAAATTCTATTTGAGTTTTGTCTCTCTTAGGAAAAGCGAGACCCGCTTGCTAGTAAATAAATAAAATTTAAAAAATAGAGGCAGCTCACTGGTAAGTGCTGATATTTGAGCTATTTTTAGAACAGGCCAGCGGGCTACGCATCTGGTCCTTACAGGCTACCTGGTGCCCGCGGGCACCGCGTTGGTGACCCCTGCGCTAGAGAATGAAGAGTGCTTGAAACTCCGCATGTCAACATCTCCGTTCGGTGCCACACCAACAAAATGCCGAAGCAACCATTTCCACATCAACACCGTATGAAAAAAATAGTGAACAACAGAATGAGATAACGTCCGCAGTAACCTACCACATGGCCTAAAAATATCAAGATATTAAAAAAAGGCCATATCGCCCAGCCCTAATATATATATATATAGCAGATAGTCAGGACACGTCTTTGAGCCGCAAGTTTATAGCGACTGGGGGCAAAGTGTTTGAACAATTTGTGGTGTTAGAGCGCGCAAAAACTAAATCAAGGATTCCTGCTCACCAAGTAGGGATGTTTATTGGTTTCATCACTTAGCCGGGGTCCACAGTTCTCTCGTATCTAATCTTCCATATATATATATATATCACGTCACGTCACGTCCGGTGTCTACCTGTTGCTTTGCTGTTGCTTTGCTGTTGCTTTTGGAGTCGTAAGTGGTGGAAAACGGTGACTACTCTTAACTTATTTGTTTGAAGAGGCGAGAGAAGCAGGAAAACATTCCAGTTTGGACGTGTTACCTGAACGGCGGCTGTAGCCAGGCTACCATCGGCCCGGTGTGCGGCGGCCATACCGGCAGTCCTTGCTGCAGTGCTGCAGACCCGGAAAGCGACAGTGGGGGCCAGACTACCACCGGCCGGAGATTGCGATTGCAACAGCTGGGCTTCCTGCGGCAGGCCCGAAGAACGGCGGTTGATGGAATGGCGGCTGGCTAGCTCCAGCCACGGAGAAGGAAGGCAGCAGCGACGCTAGCACAAGGTCGAAAAAAACCTCAGCGAGACCCAGTGAGTGAGCGGCGGCAGAACCGAGGTCCGGTGCGCGGCAGTGAGGAGAGAGGCCCTATGGGTAGCGAACAACTGCAGAGAGGCTAACGCGGAGCTACGGTACACCCAGATCATCATCACCAAGACCAGCATGGGCCCAAAGTAGGCACTAACAGCTGAGGAGAGTTAGGAGATCAGACGAGCGTTGAAGGATCTGACAGCTGACATGTCAGCTGTAAAAAAACAACACCAAACTATCATGCAACTCGTGAAGGTGGTGAAGTACCTGCAGGTACAAAATAACAAAAAGGACCAACAAATAAGGGATTTAACAGACAGAGTGGCAGAGCTAGAACAGTACTCCGGGATAAATTATGTTATTGTGACAGGACTACACATTAAGCCCCGTACAAATGCACATACATATGCACGGGCGGTGGCCGCCGACGGTAGAGGAGAACCGGGAGAACTAGATATCAGCTCCACAGAGCAGCAGGTTGCCACATTTATGCAATCAAAAGGAGTGGAATTTGACCTTCAGAACATCAAAACTTATCATCCACTTAGCAGTAAAAAAGAAGGACCTCCATCGGCAATAATCATTAGGTTTGTTAACAGAAAACACAAATCAGCACTACTAAAATGAGGAAGGAAGTTAAAAGGAACAAATGTGTATTCAAATGAACATTCAACAAAAGCAAACACAGACATAGCTAGAAAAGCATGCAACCTAAAAATACAAGGCAAGATAAAACAAAGTTGGACAACAAACTGTAAAATATTCATCACATTAAATGGTACACCGTAAGAAGCTAATTATGCAATTCGGAAAATAGAGGAGCTGGATAGGTATCAATAACTACAAGCAATACAAACACAATCATGACACGCAGACAGGAACCAAATGGACATGGAATTAGAAACATTTAGCTCCATAGATCACTATGGAATTACAGGATGACAGAGATCCAGACAAAACATGTTTTTACCACCTTAAGTATGATTGTCAATATTATACCAACAAACAACATTAAATCCGAAAACGAACTATCAATTACTAATTTTAGCTGTAGAAGTCTATATGCAAATTTCAGCAATATAAAGCATTTTTTGGAACAATTCATCGAGCCCTTTAAAATAATTGATGTATCAGATAAATAATAACATAGGAATAGATTTTGACCTGGAAGGATATGAACTGAATTATATTAACAGAACCAATAAGATTGGAGGCGGCGTTGCAATTTACGTCATGTATGACTTTCACTACAAGGTGCTAAAAAAATTTCATTTGCTATTGATAATATATTAGAATGTATAACTATTGAACTATGTCATGTAAAAAAATATCTATATTGTTCAGTTGCATATATCAATATGCAACCTGCTCAGTGGCCTTGTGGTTAGAGTGTCCGCCCTGAGATCGGTAGGTCGTGAGTTCAAACCCCGGCCGAGTCATACCAAAGACTATAAAAATGGGACCCATTACCTCCCTGCTTGGCACTCAGCATCAAGGGTTGGAATTGGGGGTTAAATCACCAAAATTATTACCGGCCGCGGCCACCGCTGCTGCTCACTGCTCCCCTCATCTCCCAGGGGGTGCACAAGGGGATGGGCCAAATGCAGAAGTAAATTTCACCACACCTAGTGTGTGTGTGACAATCATTGGTACTTTAACTTTAACGTTATATAGAGCACCTCAGTCAAGTATTGAAAGGTTTGAGGACTGGATGAAGGCAATCTTTACTGAAACCAGTCAAAGAGTAATTTTCCTGTGTAGCGATTTCAATATTGACCTCTTAAATCCGAACAAGCAAAAGACTATTGACGACTTCATAGATACAATGTACACCATGACTTTATATCCCAAAATCCCTAGACCAAGCAGAATAACAAGTCAGAGTGATACACATTGATAATATCTTTACTAATGACTTTGATAATAAGACAAAAGTGGTCTGCTGGTAAGGAACATCGGCGATCATCTACCAGTTTTCACAATCTATGATGGAAACTACAAGAAGAGAAATACAGATGACTAAAGGACATTTCAAAGACTCCGTACAAAGAAAAATATGATCGCTTTTGAGAATGAACTAAGACAACAAAGTTGCGACAATGGTTACAGTGAAAATGATGTAGATGATTCATATGGCAATTTGTTTAATACTTTCCTGATGCTTTATGACAAACACTGTCCATTGAAACAACTTAGTACCAAGCAAAATAAAAACAGTCAACCATGGATGACAAAGGGTTTTGAAAAATGCTCGTAACAAAAAAATACATTATACAGAACATTCATACCACAAAGATCTAAAGAGGCAGAAAAAAGTACACAATATATAAGAACAAGCTAACTAGCATACTTCGCACATGTAGAAAAGAACACTCATTTATTAGACAAGAACAAAAAGAGAGAGCGACATGAGGCATAGTATAATTAAAAATAGTACAAAGAAAGAGTACCCACAATACGTTCTAGCACAAAAATGTACAAATTTACAACATGGACGAAGTAGTTGAGCGCTTGAATAACTACTTTATTAATATAGGAATCAATCTGGAACAAAGGATTTCAGATGTAGATAATCGATCAGCTGTACGCTTGAATGATACCATACATCAAAATCCCAACTCTATGTTCATTAACAATGTGACAAAAATGGAAATAATTTAAAATTGTAAAGAAATGCAAATCCAAGACTTCGACTGACTGTCACGGAGTAGATATAGAAACGATAAAAAATAACAAAGGTTGTAGCAATTCATAGGACTGGAGACAAACATCAATTTACAAATTACACACCTGTTTCTTTACTTCCACAATTTTCTAAAATTATTGAAAAAATATTTAACAGATTAGAAAACTTCATAAACAAAAGTGGAACACTTGATAACCAATACGGACACAGAGCAAACATCTCAACATTAATGGAAACAACAGAGGAAATAACCAATGCAATAGATGGTAAGTGTGCAGCAGCAGTAGTTATGAATCTAAATAATGCCATCCATTCATTTTCTACCGCTTGTCCCGTTCGGGATTGCGGGGGGTGCTGGAGCCTATCTCAGCTGCATTCGGGTGGAAGGCGGGGTACACCCTGGACAAGTCGCCAGCTCATCACAGGGCCAACACAGATAGACAGACAACATTCACACTCACATTCACACACTAGGGCCAATTTAGCAATGCATTTGACACAATTAATCACAATGTCTTAATCAATAAATTAGAACGATAAGGCATCAGAGGATTGGTATTGAACTGGGTAAGAAGCTATTTAACCAACAGGAAGCAATATGTGAAGTTAAGTGAAAAAACTTCAAGCGAACTAAACATATATCTTGTGGCGTGACCCAAGGATCAATACTGGGACTAAAATGATACAATCTATATATAAACGAGATTTGCAAAGTTACAAAGGACGTAAAGCTTGTATTATTTGCAGACAACACAACTATGTTTTGTTCAGGACAAAACAAACAGAAGCTAATTGTCAAGAACTGCTGTTGGTCTTGAACCCCAAGATGCAGAGATGGCAGGCGTAGCGCAGGAAAACATGATTTTAATGTCAAAAGGAAGTGCAGGGATAACAGGAACCCGGAAACAGGCAACAGGAAACAATCATTGAGCCCTGAATGGAGGGCGAGGCAGGCATGAATAGCATCCAGCTGATTGACAACAGGTGTGGCCAGGCTGCCAATCAGCAGCAGGTGAGGGTAAACGGCGCTCAGGAAGCCAAGCAGGAAATGGAACCAAAATAAGAGCGCTGACAGGAAATAAACACCAACCAAGAAAACACAACCTGATGTGAATGTGACAGACAGTCACACTAATACAAATAACAGAAGAAATTAACACATTAAAGAGATGTTTTGACAAAAACAGACTATTCTTGAATCTCAGAAAACAAAATAATGCTATTTGGTAACAGTAGAAGAGAAAGTCAAACACAAATACCAATAGACAGAGTAGATAATGAAAGGGTGAAATAAATAACATTTTGTGGTGTAATAATAGATGATGAAATGAACTGGAAATCACATACAAGAAATATACCACATAAGGTGGCAAGGAATATTTTGATAATGAACAAAGCAAAATATGTTGTGGATCAAAAATCACTGCACACTCTTTCTGCTCGCTAGTATTACCATATCCAAGTTATTGTGTAGAAATATGGGGAAATAATTACACAAGTACATTTCAGTCACTAATCGTGTTACAAAAAAGGTTAGAATAATACATAATGTTGCATATTGAGAACATACAAACACTTTATTTAATTAATCAAAAATATTGAAATTCAATGATTTGGTGCATTTGCAAACAGCTAAAATGATGTAGAAAGCAAACTATAACCTGCTACCCAAGAATGTACAGCAGTTTTTCTCAAAAAAAGAGGAGAAATAAAACCTCAGAGGAAAATCTAATTTAAAATATTTGTATGCACATAGAGCACTGAAGACATTTAGCATATTTGTATGTGGAATTGAATTATGGAACATATTATGCAAATATGTCAAACAATACACTAATATGATGCAATTTAAGAGGCTGTACACACTACAAGTGTTTATAAAGTACAAGGAAGAAGAATCTTGATAAACATCTTGAATTTTGTTGAAAATTAGATATTCATCTCAGATGTGTATCATGACTGGCTTAACTATTAAGGGAACTGTTGTATACATTGATGTAAATTGTGTTACAATTCCAAGATAAGAACAGGAAGTGAACAACTATGTCTTGGAAAAGGGATAGGATTAAATAAGCTTTGCTTCTTACTACTCCTTTTCGAACATGTTGTAATGAGAAATGAACATATGTAATTATTATATGATGTATCACATTGTATATTTCTAAATGTTCTAAATAAATTAAACCATAACCATAATCATATCTACGCTGTGTGCAGTAACTTCCAAAAATTACAAATGACGAAGTAGCCAAAGGAGTAGTAGCCAGAGGAGGAGCTCTTTATACACATTATCGCTAACTAAATACTATACATGTATAATATTTAATGATAATATACAATATATTAACAACGTACAATATAATAATTAAATATGCATATATAATTGATTTATAACCAAATCATTGCCCCTGAAATGTAATTGTAAACAAATTTCCTAAATATTCGGACCTCTATCCACAACTGTGGTATACAATATTACAAATTACAAACATAGTACTGTAATACACGTATTGTTAACTTCAAAATTCAGTTGTATTACTTTTGTAAAAGCAGAGTTGTTGCTGTAGTTTTTGTGTTGGATCTCATTAGATGACGCATGTCGTCATATTATTGTTTCTGCCGTGAGTGTAGAATCATTCCACAGTTATTTCAACTATGAGCTTTTTGAATTGAAGTAAAACTTTGTCATTTTTATTTTTGTAAAGGCAGCATTTTAAACTGCTGGATCTCATTAGACTGGGCTGATGTACTTAAATTGTCACCTGCATCAGTGGACCTGGCAACCCAGTGTACATTTACATCAGACTTACCTGGTTGATATGCAACACTGGAAGTTCAAATCCGTTCTTGTGCAGTGTGATAGCTGCTGCTTCCTCTCCGTAGTCATCATGAATGTTGAAATGACCTGTAAGACATGCAGCACCAATTGTTTTTACCCTCAACTAGTGGGGACTTCCTCCCTTTTTTAAGCACAAAATGTAGATGTGATTCAGACAGAAGGAGCCTGACTACCAGCCTTTGGGAGAAAAAAAAAACATCAGATGATTTATGCCCTTACAAACATCAACCTATAAGAATCTTCTATTGCAATACCAAAAAAAAGATTTTCTGTGTAGTGCAATTTCCTGAGATATTGATTTAGCACATCCTTGGTCCTTCCGAATTCCCAGCCCCACAATACTGTATGTCCACTCTGTTACACTCTGGGTGCATTCGGGTGTCTGTGATGGATTATCAGCAAGCCGATACAAAGATTGTTTTTTATCTTTTACAACCAGATAACCTTCTGTTCTCCCCAAAGTTTCTCCCCCAAAACACTGCACCATTCCAGAGCCACATGAGAAATCACAATAAATCTAAACTTTGAGTGATGACTTTTGCACAAAGCTAATTGCTGCATTTTTATACTTACTTTTGTATTAGACATAGACCTTCCTAGAATAGGAAAAAATAATGACTGGATGTATTTTACATAGAAAACTTGCAAACAGCTGCTCTTATTTTCTTTATACTGTAGTTGTTGTTTTATATATAGAAAAATGTAATAAAGCAATTCCTAATCATAACTTTGACAAAAGCATTACTTCGTTAACATCAACAATGTTTATCGTCCAGTCACTTGTATCTGAGACAATATTTAATACTCTTTCAAAAAAATCTGTTTTTACAAAGATAATTGTATTTAGTTTTATTAAAGGTATTAATAGTGTGAATGCTGTAGGTGGCGACTTGTCCAGGGTGTACCCCGCCTTCCGCCCGAATGCAGCTGAGATAGGCTCCAGCACCCCCGCGACCTCAAAAGGGACAAGCGGTAGAAAATGGATGGATGGATGCTGTAAAGCAATATGGTATTCTAATTACTATTCGGCCCAATTTTTTTTATCCGTATTCTTTGTGACGATCGGTCACTTCAATTCTGTTTGTCTCCTTGGTTTTTGTATTACTTCCGGTCAGTGCTCTTATTTTGTTAAATTTCCTGTTCCGCGGAGCACTGTTTTCTCTTCACCTGCCGTTGATTGGCAGCCGGTCCACACCTGCTGCCAATCAGCATATGTCTATTTATGTTTTCTCTCGAGCACTCCTCAGTGCTCGATGATAGACTTCTATGTTTGGACCAATTCTGCAAGACTGCTTTATTTTCTGTTTATGTTAATCAAAATCATCTTACCTGCACATCCTCCTCCGGGTTCTTGCATCTTGGGGACACACAAACGGCAGCCATGCGAGTTCCTCACAGTATCATCGAGCCAGAATGCTGTGTCCTCGCGAGAACCCCTGTCGGCGACGCACAGCCGACGTTCTGGACCGCACAATTCATAGAGGACTTGAAAACCAGGTTTGTGCGGTCCCAGCCCACAGCAGGCTCGGACCTTCTCCCTCCGCCTCGACCGCCGGTTCTGGCTCTCCGACCGGCGCGGCCACCGCCGCCTTCACTCCTTCCGGCTAGGCCGTCGGTTCCAGCTCTCCGACCGGCGCGGCCACCGCCGCCTTCCCTCCTCCCGGCTAGGCCGCCGGTTCCGGCTCTCCGACCGGCGCGGCCACCGCCGCCATCTTCCCCGTCGCCTGCTGTGCGTCCTGTCCCGGCTCCACGGCAATCGCCTGTGCCGGCGCGTCGACCTCCGGTTCCCACACCGCGTCGCACGCCGGTCGCAGCCCCGCGTCTTACGCCGGTCGCGGCGCCACGACGACCAACACCGGCTGAGCGACCAACACCGGCTGAGCGCCCAGCACCCGTTCCTGCTCCAAGGCAGCTTCCAGCAGCTGCACCACGGCTGCTATCCCTTCCAGCACCCGCTCGTCCTGCCAGTCCGGCGAAGGCTCCAGTGGAGCCTTCCATGATGTCCCTCCTGGCCTCCTGCTGGGACTCGGCGAGGGACGTGTCTTTTTCCCTCCTCCTGGCCCCCTACCGCCCGTCCCTGGTTTTCGCACCGGGGGACATCAACAACCCGGAACTCCTTCTCCCTGTGGTGAACGGCGTCCGCCATCCGCCTACTGGAGGGGGGGCTACTACCAGCAGCAGGGCAGCCAAGCACACGCCGCTGTCATCCCCGCCATCGTCTCCTCCCACGGAGACATCATCGCCGCCACCTTCATCTTCCCAGGCGCGCCTTCCCATGGCGCAGACATCTTCCGCGTCACCGGCGGGACTCTGCACGGTGCCGCCATCGAAGACTCCTCCCATGGCGCTGTCGTCATCGTCGCCGCCGGCTGTGCGACCTCCTCCTCATCCGCCAAAGACGCGGCGGTGTTTTGGACTTCCTCCGCGCTGTCTGCTGCGATCTGCAGAACCTGCATTTGGACCTTTGCAGCTGTTGGTGCTCAGGTACCACGAGCTTCCGCCTCCTTGTCGGCCACTAATGTGGCCGTTCCGCGGTTGCCCACCTCGCCAGTGGCAGCGGCGTTCAACGCGTCGCCGCCACCTGACTCTCCCTCGCTGGCTGCGAGGACATTTGGCCTGGTGACCCTCCACCAACTCCTCCCTCCACCCTCCCGTAATTTTTGGACTTTTTCCATTCTTGTTTCCCGGGAACATCTGGAATCTGTTCCTTGAGGGGGTGGGGGTCCTGTGACGATCGGTCACTTCATTTCTGTTTGTCTCCTTGGTTTTTGTATTACTTCCGGTCAGTGCTCTTATTTTGTTAAATTTCCTGTTCCGCGGAGCACTGTTTTCTCTTCACCTGCCGTTGATTGGCAGCCGGTCCACACCTGCTGCCAATCAGCATATGTCTATTTATGTTTTCTTTCGAGCACTCCTCAGTGCTCGATGATAGACTTCTATGTTTGGACCAATTCTGCAAGACTGCTTTATTTTCTGTTTATGTTAATTAAAATCATCTTACCTGCACATCCTCCTCCGGGTTCTTGCATCTTGGGGACACACAAACGGCAGCCATGCGAGTTCCTCACATTCTTGTCCTTTTTTTAATTTTCCACAAGTCCCCACATTTCCAGGAATCCCCCATTTTCCTATATCTTATTAGAAATGAATGGACAATTTTTCAAACATCCACATTTCCTACCTTTCTCAACCAATTCAAACTGTTCCATGCTTAGGTCAATTGCTAGCATGTTGGCATGTTAACGCTGGCATTAAATGTATCTTTGAAGGTATAAACCTCAGAGTCATATTGTCCAGTACTGTTAGCATATAAGCATGCTAACATTACAATGCAAAAATTTTTTTGGTTAATTTTGCAGGTATACACTTCAAGTCATATAGTTTGGTACTTGGCGCATGCGTACTGATGGCATGCTAACGGTAGGATGTTAGCATTTTCAGCTATTTTTGAAGGCATACACCTCATATGTTTTGATACTTGATGCATGCGGACTGTTGAGTCAAATCTTTTTCTTACCTGAGATTATCAGGCTAGCATAGTAACTGTTAGCCTTTTAGTTCGGCTTCGGCTTGTCAGCATTCTACTGAAATTGCTTTTTTAGTCCAACAATATGTTCATAATTGTAGTTGTAGTTTGCAATCTAGAACTGTGCATCATACTCACTATTGGTAATATTTAGTTTTTTGTCATTTTGCTAATTAGCTGCACAGCGTTCTATATTAGTTAGCATGATATTAGTAAGTAAAGGTACTCGTAAGTTGAGGTTAGGGTTGTACGGTATACCGGTATTAGTATAGTACCGCGATACTAATGAATCATATTCGGTACTATACCGCCTCTGAAAAGTACCGATCCGCTTTGACTTTGAATATGACCAATGTATGATCCGGTAACGACTTGGTATCGAATCGATACCCAAATTTGAGGTATCATCCAAAACTAATGTAAAGTATCAAACAACAGAAGAATAAATGTTTACTACATTTCAACAGAAGTGTAGATAGAACATGTTAAAAGACAAAATAACCAGATATTAACAGTAAATTAACTAGTAGATTAATAATTCATTTTCTACCACTTGTCCTTAATAATTTTGACAAAATATTAGAATGGAAAATGACACAATATGTTACTGCATATGTCAGCTGCTAAATTAGGAGCCTTTGTTTGCTTACTTAATACTAAAAGACAAGTTGTCTTGTATGTTCACTATTTTATTTAAGGACAAACTTGCTATAATAAACTTATGTTTAATGTACCGTAAGATTTTTTATTAAAATAAAGCCAATAATTAAAAAAAATTGTGGTCCCCCTTATTTAGAAAAGTACCGAGAAGTATCGAAATAATTTTGGTACCGGTACCAAAATATTGGTATCGGGACAACACTAGTTGAGGTACAACTGTACTTTTTAGGACAATGATTCTACTGTACCAGCTTTTCTCCAGACGAATGAAGAATTCATCTAAATTGAGTGTTATTATCTTTGTAAAAGCAGATTTTTGATGAGGCTGTTGTACTGGACCTCATTATAAACAGTTGCAAGTGTACCTAACACAGAATTATAATTATATATGCAATATATATTCTGGTCATGTTCTTTCCATTCTTTCGGTTCTTGACAATGTCTTTATCCATTCCAATATTAAAATATTGTGTTTCTAAGGTACAAAACATACCACATCAGTGAGTGTCCTTAAATTGCCTTTAATTGTTATTTTTTGGAGTGTTTTACTTGTCTCTGTGACTATGACTGTCTGCTAAATAATAACTAGCAGCCAGTGAAAAGGCCACAAGCCAGTCTGCAGTGACAGTGTTTGAGAGAGTGGCGATCAGAGAGAGACCATGACCAATCTGGGTCAATTTAACCCCCACCCCCTCTACCACAGGCAAAGCAGAAAAAAGGAAAAAAACAAAAGATGAGGATACCATCACCAGGATGTGTGTGTGGACGTAAGCATAGGGATACCGGAGCTGCGTTTGCCTTCTCTATGGGTCGGTATCTGTTTTGTGTGTGCATGGTAGG